>NW_007248852.1:1878-19536 GCF_000164805.1 Carlito syrichta
CTTTTACTATTTTGAGGTATGTTCCCCGTATGCCTAGATGTTCAAGGGTTTTTATCAAGAAGCGGTGCTGGATTTTATCAAAAGCTTTTTTGCATCTAATGATATGATCATGTGGTTTTTGTTTTGACATCTGTTGATGTATTTAATTACATTTATGGTTTTACGATATTGAACCAGCCTTGCATCCCAGGAATGAAGCCTACTTGGTCATGGTGGTGGATGATTTTTGAGATGTATTGCTGAATCCAGTTTGCTAGGATCTTGTTGAGAATTTTAGCATCTATGTTCATCAAAGATATTGGCCTGTAGTTCTCTTTCTTTGTCATCTGCTATTTTAAATGGAATTGAATTCTTGATTTGATTCTCATCTTGGTTGTTATTGGTATATAGCAGTGATACTGATTTCCGTATCAGTATCTTGAAACTTTACAAAATTGATTTATCAAGTACAGGAGTCTTTTGGAGTCTTTAGAATTCTCTAGGTATAGAATCATATCATCAGCATACAGAGATAGTTTGATCTCTTCTTTTCCAATTTGGATACACTTTATTACGTTTTCTTTGTTGATTGTTTTGGCTAAGATTTCCAGTACTACAAGGTATGACCATTAAATTAACAAACTCATCCTAGGAAAAGTGCTACATACCTCATTGCTGAATAACACTATGATCACCTTTAAAGTACTCCCTTTGAGAAGCTATGCACTGATGTAAGTACCTAGTCTACCTATCACAGCAAATTTGGAATTCTTTTTCTTTAGTAGCCATCTGAGTTGTCATCATATTATCCTTGATGTCCTGAATATCATCAAATGTCTTCCTTTTAATATTTCTTTTATCTTTGAGTAAAGAAAAAAGTCATTGTGGGGCAGATCAGGTGAGTAGGGAGGATGTTCCAATATAGTTGTTTGTACATTGCTACCAGTGTAAGCACAGGGTGGCAAGTTCACAAATTTAATTGTCAGGCCTCAGCAAATAATGATGACAGCTCTGATAGTCATTCCAGAAAAAGAGTTCCCAAACTGCTTTAACAGTTGGACTAGGTGCTGGTGTCAGTGCATAGCTTCCCTAAGGGAGTACTTTGAAGGTGACCATAGTGATATTCAGCAAGGTGGTATGTGGCACACTATGTCAGTTGGTTTGTAAACCTAATAATCCCATTATTCATTATTGGTATGTTTAGGGTTTCTATTTCTTCCTGATTTAAGGTTGGAGATTATATGTTTCCAAGAATTTATCCATTTCCTCTAGATTGTCAAGTTTGCATAAAAGTGTTCATAATAATCTTAGATGATCTTTTGTATCAGATATAATGTCTCCATTTTCATTACTGATTGAGCTAATTTGAATCTTCTCTCTTCTTTTCATAATTTATCTAGGTTGTGATCTATCAATTTTGTATATCTCTTCAAAGAACCAACTTTTTGTTTCATTGTTCCTTTGTGTTTTTTTCAAATTCAATTTTTTTCAGTTTTGCTCTGATATTCATTATTTTTCTTCTGCTAGCTTTGACTTGGTTTGTTCATATTTTTTCTAGTTCCTTGAGTTGTAATGTTAGGTTGTTGATATGCAATCTTTCAGTCTTATTAGTGTAAGCCTTAAGTGCTATACATTTTCCTCTGAGCACAACTTTGGCTATGTCCCAGAGGTTTTGATAACTTGTATCATTGTTGTCATTCATTTCAAGGAATATTCTAATTTCTATCTTGATTTCATTGCTGATTCAAGGATCATTCAGAAGCAGGTTGTTTAATTTCCATGTTTTTTGTTTGGTTTTGTGAGTTCTTCTTTGAGTTAATTTCTAGTTTTATTTCACTGCAGTGTGAGAAGATGCTTTATGATTTTGATTTTTTGAATTTATTGAGACTTGATTTGTGGCCTATCATATGGTCTCTCTTGGAGAATGTTCTATATGCTGATGAGAAAAATGTATATTCTGCAGTTTGGGGACGGAATATTCTATAAATGTTAGTTCCATTTACTCTAGAGTCCAGTTTAATGCCAATGTTTCTTTGTTGACTTTCTGCCTTGATGATTTGTCTGTTGCTATCAGTGGAGTGTTAATGTCTCCCACTATTATTGTATTACTATCTCTCTCTCTCTCTCTCTCTCTCTCTCTCTCTCTCTCTCTAAGATCTCATAGAATTTTTTTATAAAGCTGGGGCTCTGGTGTCAGGCACATATATATTTATATAAATATACATAAATACATATATTTATGTATTCTTGTTGGATTGATGCCTTTATCATTATATAGTAACAATCTTTGTCTTTTTTAAACTGTTGATAATTTAAAGTCTGTTTTATCTGATATGAAAATGGCTATTTCTGCTAAATTTTGATTTCCATTTGCATGGAGTATTTTCCCCCACCTCTTTACCTGTGTCTATGGGAGTCTTTGTGAATTCAGTGGGTCTCTTAAATGTTGTAGATATTTGAGGTTTTAAAAAATTCATTCTTCCAGACTATATCTCTTCAGTGATATAAATGGCATTGAGGCCATTTACATTGAGTTAATAATGATATGTAGTGTACTATTCCATTCATCATACTGATTTTTATATGGTTGCTTTATGTATTTATTTTCTCTATTGTGTTGGTGTTCTGTAAGGCCTGTGACCTTTATGATTTTCAGCACTTTTCTATTGGTGTATTTCAACCTTTTGTTTCATTATTTAGAATTCCTTTGAGCATTTCGTTTAGAGCTGGTCTAGTGGTGACAAATTGGCTCAGTGCTTGTTTGTCTGAGAAAGATTTAATTTCTCCTTCATTTATAAAACTTAGTTTTGTGGAATATAAAGTCCTTGGCTATCTGTTATTTTGTTTAAGGAGATTGAAGATGGGACCCAATCTCTTCTGGCTTTTAGAGTTCCTCCTGAGAAATCTCCTACTATTTAATAGGTTTACCTTTGTTGGTTATTTGATACTTTTGTCTTACTGCTCTTAATATTCTATGCTTCACATTAACTTTTCATAACTGGATGAATATACACCTTGGAGATGACCTTTTTGAAATGATCTTCTGGGAATTCTTTGGGTTTCTTGTATCTGGATGTTTAGATCTCTGGCAAGACCAAGGAGGTTTTCTTCCATTATTCCCTCAAATAGGTTTTTCAAACCTGTTTCTTGCTCTTATTCCTTGGGAACACCCATGATTCTTAGGTTTGGACAATTTATGTAATCTCACATTTCTTGGAGACTTGCTCCATTCTCTTGATTCCTTTTTCTTTATTGTTGTCTGATTGGGTTAATTCAAAAGCCTTCTCTCCAAGAACTGAGATTCTTTCTTCTACTAGTTCTAGTCTACTATTAAAACTTTCCACTGTGTTTTGTACTTCCCTAAATTATTCTTTCATTTCTAGAGTTTCAGCTTATTTTTTTTTAAGTGTCTATCTTGTTGGAGAACTTTTCATTCATGCCCTGAATTATTTTCATAATTTCTTTATGTTGGTTTTCAGTTTTCTTCTGAAGGTCATTGATCAATTTTATAATCAACCTTTTGAATTCCATATTTGGAATTTCAAAAATTTCATTTTGGTCAGGATTCATTGCTAAAGCATTGGTGAGAAATTTTGAGGGTGTTGGAGAACTCTGTCTTTTCATGTTGTCAGAATTATTTTTCTGGCTCCTTCTCATTTGGGTAGACTATTTCTTCTTATTTGAGGTAGGCAGGGGGCAGGTGTAAACACTGTAGTGTTCCCTTGGCTATATATAGTCTTTGTGTGGTTTCTTAATTGTCAGCAATAGCAGTCCTGTGCTAAATCCCTGCACTGGCTCACCCTAACCTGAGTGACTGGAGCAAAGAGCAAAGTGCTGTTAGCTGGGGTCTGGGATCAGCCTTCCCTACAGCTGAAGTATTATATTCAATGAGGTAGCCTGTACTATTGACCTCTGACCAGGAGGTGGTGCCTGTGGGAGAGAGCCAGTTACAATGCTGGTTATGGGGTTTCAACTTGGCAAGCATTGTTGCAAGGAAGTACCCAGCCAAACTTGTCAGAGTGTGGGGCTCTGGGTATTATCCAAGTTCACTGATTTGAGTCTTTGAGGGGGGTGCAGGGGAAAGGAACTCAAGCACCCCACAAGAGTGTGCTTTTGGCTGCCCCAGTGGGGATTAGAAGGGAGTCCCAGGTTATGTCCCCCGGCCCCCCCAATGCTTTGTGCAGAGCAGGCCCTGAAGACTTCGCAAGGGTATGAGAGGTAGCCTGGCTTCTGCCTTGGCCTCAGGCAATCTACAATCTGCATGTCAAGGTGCAACAAATCTCAGGGCCTTAGGGCCTCAAGTGTTCTCAGACAACCTTCTCCACCCAGGCATTGTTTGCCCTTGGGGCTCCCCTCCCTAGCTGGCTAGAAAGCAGCTGCACCACCTGCAAGGGTTGAGTTTCTGGGAAATGGTGGTTAGTGATGCTCAAGGCTTTCTTTTTTCCTGCATCAATCCTCGTGGGCTTTGGCAGAGTTGTGGGTAAGAGCAGTTTTCTGTGAGAGACTGGAGTCCACAAGGGTCAAGGGACCCTTCAAGTCCTCAGGAGCACAGAATGCCTGCATTTCTCTCATTCACCTTCCTGACTGAGTCTGGAGGCTGCTGGTGGACTGTGGTGTTGCAGGCAAGAGTCTGGCCAGTTCCAGCACAGGTAGATGATTTTCTTTTTTCTCTGTGGTTATTATCACACCTTTGAAGAGTCCTGGAACATGCTGCTGATGCTGTTCCTCTCTGGGTTCTGAGGAAACTCTATCTTGGTATATTCCATGGGAGAAACATACACTCTAGCTGCCTCACATCCGCCATCTTGCTTTAATTTCTTCCATCAATATTTTGTTGTTTTCAACGTGTACCTCTTTTTCACCTTGTTGACTGAATTTATTTCTAAATATTTTATTCTTTTTGATGCCACAGTAAATAGGATTATTTTCTTGATTTGTTTAGGTTAGTTTTGTGTTAGTATATAGAAATACTACTGACTTTTAAAATTAATTTAATTTTATTATAGAGATGTGGGGTACAAGTCAGGATTAGTTACACAAGTAGGCTGTGTGCAGGTGTTTGCATCCTACAACTGTATCAAGTTTATTAGTTTTTACAGATTTTTGGTAAAGTCTTTAGAGTTTTTTTGTATATAATATCATGTTATCTGCACACAGAGACAATTTTGCTTCTATCTTTCTAATCTGGATACCTTTTATTTCTTTACTTGCCTAATTGCTCTGGCTAGGACTTCCAGTACTATGTTCAATAGAAGTGGTGAGAGTTGATATTCTTGTCTTGTTCCTGATCTTAAAGGAAAAGTTTTCAGTTTTTCACTGTTGAGTATGATGCTAGCTGTAAGCTTTTCATGTATAACCTTTATTATGTTGTAGTTCATTCCATCTATACCTAATTTGTTGAGAGTTTTCATCATGAAAGAATGGAATTTTGTCAAATGTTTCTAGTGAGATGAACATATGATTGTCATTTTTCATTCTGTTATTGTGGTATATCACACTTATTTTCTTGTATCCTTGCATCCCTGGGATCCAGTCTCAGTTGATCTTGGTGTATGATCCTTTTAATGTGCGTTGAATTTGTTCTTCTAGTATTGTTGAGGGGTTTTGCATCTATGTTCATCAGGGATCTTGTCCTAATTTTTCTTTTTTCTTGTAGTGTCCTTGTCTGGCTTTGGTATCAGGTTAATGCTGGTTTCATAATGACTTTGGAAGTGTTCCTTCTTCAATATTTTGGAAGAGTTTGGGAAGGCTTGGTATTAATTTTATTTAACTATGTGGCAGATTTCACCAATGAAACCATCAGGTCCTGGGCTTTTCTTTGCTGGGAGGTTTCACAGCATTGATTCAATTTCCTTACTCTATGATCTGTCCATGTTTTCTATTTCTTCATGATTCAGTCTTGGTAGGAGCTATGGTTTGAATGTTTACCCCTTCCAAAAGTCATGTTGAAACTTAATTCCTTATTTGGCAGTACTGAGAAGAGGGTCTTTAGAAGGAGATTAGGTCAACTGGGCTCAGTGGGTCAGCCTGTAATCCTGTGCCTTGGGAGGCCGAGGTGAGTGGATTGCCTGAGCCCATGGGTTCGAGACCTGCCTAGGCAACTTGGTGAGACTTCATCTCTACAATAAATCAAAAATTAGCCGGGCGTGGTAGCGCACGCCTGTAGTTCCAGCTGCTTGGAAGGCTGAGGCAGAAGGATCGCCGGAGCCCAGCAGGTTGAGGCTGCGGTGGCCGGGAGTGGCCACTGCACTCCAGTCTGGGTGACAAAGTGAGACTCCAACTCAAAAAAAAAAAAAGGAGATTAGGTCATGAGAGTTCTTCCCTCATGAATGAATTAATTTATTAATGGGTTAATGGATTAATGGTAATTATGAGAGTGGAACTGGTGACTTTATGAGAGGAAAAAGAGAAACCATATCTAGTGTCCTTAGCTCCCTCACCATGTGATGATACCCTGTACACCTCAGAACTCTGCAGAGCCCCTAGCAGCAAAAAGACCCTCACCAGATGTGGCCCCTTGACCTTGGACTTCTCAGCTTCCATAAAGTAAGAAATAAATTTCTTTTCTTTATAAATTATCCAGCTTCAGATATTGTTTATAAACAACAGAAATGAACTAAGACAGTAGGTTGTATGTTTTTTGAATTTCTCCATTTCTTTTTGGTTATCCAATTTGGTGGTATATAAGTATTCATAGAAGTCACTTATGGTCTTTTGCATTTCTGTGATGTCATTTGTAACAGACTCTTTTCCTTTTTTGAGTCGGAGTCTCACTCTGTTGCCCAGGCTGGAGTGCAGTGGCACACTCATGGCCACTGCAGCCTCAACCAGCTGGACTCAAACAATCCTCCTGCTTCAGCCTTCCAAGTAGCTGGAACCACAGACATGTGCCACCACATCAAGCTAATTTGTTTTTGTTTTTTTTTGTAGTGTAGAGATGAGGTCTCACCATGTTGCTCAGGCTGGTCTTGAATTCCTGAGCTCAGGCAATCCTCTTGCCTCTGTCTCCCAAAGTGTTAGGATTATAGATGTGAGCCATTGTACCTGGCATCCTTTTTTATTTATAATTTCATTTGAGACTTTTCTCTCTTTTTCTTAGTCTAGCCAAGGGTTTATCAATTTTGCTTATCTTTTCAAAAACCAACTCTTAGTTTTATGCATATTTTTTATTGCGGTATTAGTCTCTTTCATTTAGTTTTGTTCTAATCTTTGTTTTCCTTTTTCTGCTATCTTTGTGCTTAGGTGTAAAGTTGGATTGTTTATTTGGGTTCTTTCTCTAAGGAATTCTTAGAACTGATTTTATTGCATTCCCTAGTTTTGGTATCTCTGTCTCCCCATTTTCACTTTTCTCAAGATATTTTAAAATTTCCATTTTGAGTTCTTCTCTGACCCATTGGTTGTTCAGGAGAGTGTTTAATTTACACATATTTGAGAATTTCCTAATTTTCCTCCTGGTATATTAATTTCCAGTTTCATACTGTTGAGGTCAGAAAAGGTACTTGATATGATTTTACTCTTACTAAATTTGTTAAGATATGTTTTGTGGCCTAACATGTGATCCTTCTTGGACAATGCTTTGTGTGTGCTTGAAAAGAATGTGTGTTCTGTTGCCGTTGAATGGAATGTTCTGAATATGTCTGTTAGGTCTCTTTGGTCTATAATTTGTTCAAGTCTGCTGTTTGCTTAATAATTTTCTGACTGATGATCTATTTATTGCTGAAGGTGAGGTATTGAAGTCCCCTACTATTATTGTATTGCTGTCTATATCTCCCTTAAGTTCTATGAATATATGCTTTATATATTTAGATGATCTGATATTGGGGTACTTCATATTTACAGTTGTTATTGCCTCTTGATAAATTGATACTTGTATCATTATATAATAACTTTCTTGTCTCTTGTGAGAATTTTTGACTTAAAGTCTCTTTTGTCTGAGACATAGACACATCTCTATTCTCTTTTGATTACAATTTGCTTGGAATATCTTTTTCCAGTCCTTCACTTTCAGCCCATGTATATATATTGCAATATTGGCAACTAGATTGTAAAATATTATAGTGGTTAAGCTTCGTAACCAGCTGGCAACTGTGGCTGGTGCACAAAGGTGGAAGAGGAGCTGACTTTTATGCCCTAAAGTTTGAAGAAAAAAAAAAAGAAGAATCATAAGTGAGTGAGCAAAGATCACCCAACTGCTCTCCTTCTCCTCTATATTCCTATGCTATTTTCTATTTCTACTGGAAAATGTTAGGTTCATCTGTTCATAGGTTCGTTGATTCATCCATCCATTCTTTCTCTCACTCATTTCTTCAACAAACCTTGACTGAGCATGTAGCATTTCTCCTGCACTTTGCTAGTTGCTGAAGATTCAAATAAGAACCAGGGCCCTGTCTTCTAGCAGCACTTTGTTTGTGGGGTAGGCAAGATCAACAAACAAGTAAAATTCAGCATGGTAAGTACAATATAAAATGAGAGCACAGCAAAGGGACCGCAGGTGAATGGGAATCACTACTGTGCCCATGGCTGGCTTCACTGAGGTTTGATCTGCAGTCCCTAGGACTCCATCCTCAGAAAAGCCTCCCACTTGGTTTAACACTTTGCGGTCACCCTCTTGAAATTATTAATACTTTAAGCTTTGGATTTGTATTATGCAGGTCTGATGGAAAAATGGAGCCTGTGGGTGAGCAGAGGAGATTCATGTGACATATGGTCTTTTACTCCTTGCCGTTCTATTAGCACATAACCTTTGCAGTACCCCAGGGAGACAGAATTCCGACAGACACTTGCTGCACGAGTGGTCAGGGAGATCCCATAGACGTACGAAGTAAGCACATCATGGCTAAGTGTGGCTCTGACAGCCCTGAGAGACTCGACCTCTATCTGAATCACAATTGCTTCCAAAGTGGGCCGTGGTGTTCTGAGATACACCACTGACCAAGGAGCCCTAGCATCCTTTGTAACTTCTGCTGTGTCCCTAAGCCACTTATACTGCAAATCATGACACAGAGGGAAAGTGGAAAACAGAATTGCCCACAGTTCCTTATTTTTTCTATCCTTCCTTGTTTGTCAGTAAACCAAAGGTAGAGAGTGTTGGTAGAACGTGCTGTATTAAGAAGCGAAATAAGAATAGTTGAGTTAGTTTTGTGCAGTGCTTCCACTGTTTTGCTAAGAATAAAATACATATTTGTATATGAGCTATGAAATACAAATTGTGTCATTGTGATTTTGTATTCAAGTTACATATTCTTATGCTTGCATGTAAAACTGGTATTGAACAATATAAAGGTGAATGGTAAAATTCATGCTAATAATTTCATATTTTAATTTTTCTTTGCCTACAGTAACATTAAATAGCAAGCAAGGAGAGAGAGAGAGAGACTATGAAAGGAAGGAAAAAAGTTTATATTTTCATACCTTTAATAGCACCTTCCCCCTGCTTTTTTGAAAAAGGAGTCTTGAATTTTCATTTTGCACTGGGCCTGCAAATTATGTAGCTAGTCTTGCACTGGTATCAGCGTTAATCGGTGCATAAATGTCAATTCTCCTTTTTCCTTTCTTGGCTTTTATGAGTTTGTACAGAAATGAGGATGTGACAGCCACCTTGAAACTCCTGCTGTTCCCAGCAGTATTCATTTAAGACAAATCTTTAAAAAATGCATCAGTTCACAAGCTATTTGATTGCAGAGATCATCTTCTACTTGAACTGTTTAATACACAGATGCCTTTTCTTATCGTCAGATTGAACTATTTGTTATACCTATATCTCAGAAGGTAGAATTTAATATTTTAAATCTAATTCATATGTTATGAATGTATTAAAGAGAAAGTGCAAAATAGTTTGCTTAGGGTAAGGTCTTATCTAATCTAATAGTTTATTTATAGCAAGTATTAAACATAGCCTCAATACTAAAATAAGAAAATGTCTATTTTCAATAATGTAATATTCTACATCTCTGAGAAATAATGTATTTTATTGGAGATGAATTTGTAACATTCTGTTAAAAATTATTGAAATGACTTTTGTTGTTTTTACTTAAACTGATTAGCAAAGCAGACTTTGTTTTTCTTTGGTAAATATTTGCAGCCCAAGTGCCTTAGGACATTATGTTTCACAGAGTTTGGCTTATAATAAAGACCTTTGAATTGTTCAGTTTGGTTGGCTTTTAGCAATTGTTGACAACTGCTGCATTTACTGCTACTAGTATAGATTACAGAAGAAAATGAAAGGCTTACATTACATAAATGAGAATGATTTTTAGTAACAGAAAAAAACTGACTAATAATTATAAATGTCAGTGACTAACCCTTTGAGTAACTTTATTATTTACTTATCTGGGTTTTTTCCCTTCTATTTTTCCTATTCTACAAAGGCATTCTATTATTGTTATTTGTAGTATTAGGGAATAAATGGTAATATATTTGCTCACTTGTTCATTTAGTCATTCAATAAAAATGCTTATGAACTACTTGAATGAGAATGAACTTGAGTTAGTTATGAATTACTTGACTCTATTTTTGGAACAAGAAAAGATAAAAGTTAAGCTAAAAAATTACAGATGGTCTCCAATAGCAGTCAGTTAATTAATCATGTGACAGTGATACTATGTTCTTTATGTTCCAGGCACTGAAGATTCAGGGTTCCTTTTCACAGGAACTTTGAAATACATGTGTGGGCGGCCAAACTAAGTGATCAGGGAAGGCCTTGCTAAGAGCTGACATTTAAGCTGTGTCCTAAGTGATGGAATGGGGCCATCTCCTGTTTGAAACCTTTCCTCCTCTTGGATCTGGTCCTGTATCTTTCTGCCTCCCCCTCTCCAGCTACCAACTCCTTTTCAGGCTCCATCTTGGCTAATAAGTCTCTTCATGTGTATGAACTTTTAAAATATGTGTGAACATTTAGTCTTCAGAGTATGGCTCCTGGATATTTTCATTTCACAATCTAGACTTCCGGTTCAAAACATTTTTGGGTAATATATTTTTGAGAACATGGAGAAAGATAGAAACTCTCACCTCAGATAAAAAGAAAATGCTTACAAAGTCTTACACACATTTTTAGGGGATTAAAGGAAGCCCCTAAAGATTATTCACAGATTACCTATAAGAGCCAGTGGATCCCAAGTTGAGGGCCTTTCTTTAACCTGCTCTTCCTGGTCAATTTCAACCATACCTATGGCTTTGGTTCTACCAAGAACTCCAAAATCTGTACCCTCTGTCCTTAGCTCTGTATATTTGACTTTTTTTCCAGGCATTTCCACTGCATATCCCAAAGGCACTTTTATTCAATATATTTAGCAAGAATACCCTTATGCCCCAATTATCACCGTTCTTTTCTCACCTTCTGCCTCCTCCTACCTGCCCTGCTTTGGTGAACAGCAGCACCATTTACTGAGTTGTGCACTGCAGATCTTTCTCTATATATTCAGAATAAAATGTCCTTCCTATTCCAAGAAGCTGCCATATCTATCACTTTCCCCTCATTCTCCATGCTTTGTAATCCCACCTTAATTACCCTTATTTATGTCTTTTAATTTCTTTCTTGCATATTTTCAGAGAGTGTGAGTGGGAGCAAAATCTTGAAGAATGTGTAAATGCTTGGAAAAGCTATTAAGAAAGATGGGTGAGTTTGCTAATTTGGAACTGCTGAGTAGAAGGGGGTTCAGACACTTTCCATTGAGAGAAAAGTCAACCCTCTTTTCCTAGCAAATCCTTCATGAAATAGAAAGGGTTGAAAATGTATTATTTTATAATAGCTTTTTCCCTATCCTGAAGACAGTTATTAAGTTTCTCATTGCCTTTTCATTGGCCAGTTAAACTGGTTGACTTCCTTTAATTTTTGCTTATTTTCATCTGTATTACTATCTTTTGGATCCTTTCAATATTTTCCTCATACATGTTAATGTTTAATTCAGAACTGGATGTTGGATCCTGGCAATTTAGTCAATTCAACAATTATACATTCTTTCTGGAGATCTTACAGTAAAAGGGAATTTGGGAATGCTGATTAGATTTATATTTAACACAATTAGGCAAAACAATTTAAGACAACTTAACAGAATGTAATAACATGCTGATTGCACACACACACATACACACACACGTTTTAATTTTAATTTTTTCCCCCAAGCATCAATGTGTTTGACACTGAGATGGGGATGGGGAGTGAGACCATTCAGAAACTATTGATTGAGCACCAATTATATGCAGATCCATGATTTCTGGAGTTCCAGAAGAGTATAATGGGAAACTATTATGTCAGGTGAAAAAATGGCTTCCTGAGGAGTCTTTTTTCGCTGTGATTCTTCCACCTGTGTCTTTGTCTTCATCTATGCTTTGATATACTCCCTTGAGAAGGATCTGTGCTCTGATCTGTCCTCCCCCTATTCCCCAGGTGACACGAAATCTGGGCTCTTAGCTATCACTTCAACCGGAGCAGTTCTGGTTTCACTTGTCTAATATATTTGCCTTCTCTTTGTGTTTAAAACCAGAATTTCAGGAAATAAAAATAAGACAATTATCAATTTGGATAATAAATAAAGTCACCCTTTACAAAAAAATTTCTTTTAATTTTTTGGATTCTTCTGTCAAAAGTCAATATGTCATTTTAGGCAGCATTACTTATGTTTACTATATAACTGTGTGTGTCTGTGCTGAAAATTCTACGACTTATAGGACTTTACTGTTTGGGTTTCAATTGAAAAAGTCCTCTCACTTTTCTTAGCCATAATTTTGCAGAGTCATAGACTTTAGCAATGAAAAAAAGCCCAAGGTAATATCTGGATCAGCCTTCTGACTTTGGTTGTAAGTTACAATTATTCATGTTTTATAGATGTCATACATGAAGCTAAAAAAAAATGACTTGTCCAAGGTGTATTATGACAACTACTGCTAGTGAAATCTTTTGTGTAAATTTGTATAGATTTTGCATTTCTCAGAATGCATCCCCAGCCTCAAAGTGACACATGACTGTATATATGTTTGATAATGAGATCTTTTGTGTAAATTTGTATAGATTTTGCATTTCTCAGAATGCATCCCCAGCCCCAAAGTGACACATGACTCTATATATGTTTGATAATCATTGGCAAATATTGTTTCACAGTTTGATATTAGCAACAACATTTGTTTTAACTATCTTTTTATTGTCTAAATCAGGGATTATATTTTTCCAGGAATCATATTCATTTTTTTCTTTTACTACATTTTTTGGATTACTGGATTATCATTTCCTGAGAGAGGAATGTTGAAGTCTGCAACTATGATTCTGGAATTGTCTATTGCTCCACTTTTTTTTTTTTTGAGTCAGGATTTCACTTTTTTGTCCAGGCTGAAGTGCAGTGGTACAATCACGCCTCACTGCAGCCTCAAACTCCTGGGTTCAAATAATCTGTTTGTCTCAGCCTCCCATGTAGCTGGGACTACAGATATATACCATCACTCCCAGCTATGTTTTTGATTTTTTGTAGAGATGAGTTCTCCTTGTATTGCCTAGGCTGGTCTCAGACTCCTGGGCTCAAGCAGTCCTGCCTAGGCCTCCCAAAGTGCTGAGATTACAGGCATGAACTACCATGCCCCGCCTTTATGGCTCCATTAATTCAAATTTTTTCTTAATGTATTTTAAAGTTCTGTATTAGGTGCATACATATTTATGATTGTCATATCTTCCTAATTTATTTGTCCTTTATCATTACGAAATGTTCTTCTTTATCTCAGTAATACTCGTCTTGAAGTCTGCTTTGTCTGATACTAATATAATATCTGATACTAATATAAATACTCTTTCTCATGTTTACAGTTTGTAGGGCATGTTTCTCTCAACTATTTTGTTTCAGCCTATCTGCATTTGTAAATTTAAAGTGCATCTTCTTAAAATAACATAGATTTGGGTCTTAAAGAAATTTATTCTTAGAATCTCTATCTTAAAATTGGAGTGTTTGGTCCATTGACAGTTGGAGCAATTATTGGTGTTTTTAGAAACAGCCATTCTACTATTCTACTATTGGTTTTTTATTTGTCTCATCTGTTTTGTTGTTGTTGTTGTTGTTGTTCTGTTCTACCTTTCTCACTTCCCTTTAGAATAATTGAATATTTTTCAAAACTATATTTTAATTTATTTATTGGACTTTCAGATATATCTTTTTGTATTAGTTTTAGAGATTGCTCTTGGAATTGCAATATACATTCTTAACTTCTCACAATCTACTCAGAATTAATATTGTTTGACTTCATGAAAAATCAAGAAATTTTGCCACTCTATAGGCCACCTTACTACTCTCCCACTTTATATTATATTATGTTATAATTGTCTTGTGTTTCAGCTAGTTATTCTATAAACTGCACAAAGGAATATAATAGTTTTTGCTTTAAAGTCATATGCATTTTAAAGAAATTAAGAGAAAATAATTGACTATTATAGACCTAGATGTTTATAATTTCTGGTGCTTTTCAGTCTTTTCTGAATATTTGAATTTTCATCTGATGTTATTTCTTTTCAGTCTAAAGAACCTTCTCAACTTTTGTTTCATTGCAGAGCTGCTGATGGTGAAGTCTACTAACTTTATTTTTGCTGGCCATATCTTTATTTTCTCTCATTTTTTTAAAACTTTTTTTATTATAAAGATGTGGGGTACAGTTCAAGATTAGGTATAAAAATGCTGATTACCCAGGTACCCTTGTTGATGAGGTATGCCCCTCCCTCTCTTAGCAGTTTTCCTCAACTGCCAGTCCTACCCTCCCCCCAACAGTTTTATCTCAGTTTTTAAAAGGCTGAATAATTGTTCAAATGTTGTTTAAATCATTGGTCAAATATGCTGCTTTTTTCTGGTTACTTTTAACATTCTATCTATATTTTGGGTTCTTCAGTTTGACTATGATCTACCTAGATGTGGTCATTTTAAATTTATACTGCTTGGGGTTTTCTGAGCTTCTTGAATCTCTAAACTTATGTCTTCCATTAAATTTGGAAAATATTCATTCATTGCATCACCAAATATTGTTTCTGTCCCATTCTTTGCTTCCGGGATCACAGTTTCCCTTGTGTGAGTCCTTTTGCTGTGTTCCTTATTCTGTTTGAAAGTTCCCTGGGAAAGTCTGTCTTGTTTCTAAATATCTTCCAATTAAGCATATCTAGAAATACCATTTGAAATTAGTGTATATTTCTCTTTTTTGCTCTGGATATTAGAAAGCTGGAAAAAAAATTTAAGGCTCAATCATAGAAAATATATTTTACATATTTGATTCTTTTCCATACTTAAAATTTCAGTGTTTATTCTATTAACCTCATTAAATGTGTTACGGTTTTGCAAGCCATCTTTAAATTTTTTGGAAGAACCATAGTATAAAAAGTTATATAACATACAGTAACCATATATAAAGAAAACATAAGATTCTCCCCTCAAAAATCTACAGAAAATAATTCCTAATTGCCCAATGCATAAAAATCTGTGAGTGCTATAATTCATATACTTTTCCCCTCCAAATCTTATATTGAAATCTGATCTCCAGATGGAGATGGGGCCTGGTGAGGTGGTTTGGGTCCCTCTTGAATATTAATATCCTTCCTTGGGAGGTTGAGTGAGTTCTCACTCTACTAATTCCTGCAAGAGCTAGTTGTTAAACCAAGTCCAGCATCTCCCTCTCTCCCTCTCTCTCCCTCTCCCCCTCTCCCTCTTCCTCTTGCCTGGTGATCTCTGTGCACACAAGCTCCCCTTCGCCTTCCCCCATAAATGAAAGCAAACTGAGGCCCTCACCAGATGCAGATGCTGGTGCCATGCTTCTTGCACAGTCTACAGAACAGTGACCCTAATAAACCTCTTTTCTTTATACATTACCCAGCCTCAGGTATTCCTTTACAACAATGCTAAATGGACTAACAAGACAGGAAGAATCTCACTAAAATTAAAATGTAGGTAAATATTCATCTAAGGAGTAGTATATGCATTAAAATATTCCATTTACTAGACAGATAAGAGGTTGTTAGCAAGCTATAGCCCTGGCTTCAAATAGTTTAAAATTGAGAGAAACCTAAAAATATACACAAACAATATTTATAATAAATTTACATAAACAGTACATTTATAATACAAACAGGTAATCTCTAGGGAAAAGCTCTATAGAGCATGGAGAGGAAATTACAGGAAGTGAGTTTTTGATGTGGATCTTAAAGAATGAGTGATTATGCCAGATGGAGAAGTCAAGTCACATGGCAACCTATATTGTGAAGTTAGCAGAATCTGAGGAGTAGGGGTGGACCGAGAATGAGGAGTGGGTTGTTAAGATAGCAGAAGGGAAATTGAGAAAGAAGAACTGGAGGGCCACAAAGAGCTGAACATCAGGAGTAACCTCTCTGTAGATGAGAAGCAGCAGAGAGCTTAAAAACTGGGGCTCTAAGCAAAGTCAAAGACCAAATAGCACCAGCTCTTAGAAATGTGTTGTTTCAGTGGGTGGTGTTAGTGTTAGTGATGGTGGTGTGTGTGTGTGTGTGTGTGTGTGTGTGTGTGTGTGTGTGTGTGTGTGTGTGTATGCATGTGTAGGTACAAGCAAGAGGGCCAGACAAATTTTGTTGGTAACGTACTTGTCACTCCAGCTGACTTTAATTTGCTCCCAACACCACCTGGTACTCTTCCAGGGCACCCAAGGGAACAGAGTCTCAATAGCTTCCGTTGGATAGTCAATTCTAGTTGCAGCTAGGGTTCAGAAAAGAGAAAGAGAGAAATGGGAAATAAAGTTAGGCAAACAGATTGGAAGTAGAACATTGTAGACTTAATTAGTTTTATATTAGATATTTATATTTGAGTAGTACACATTTTATTTCAAACATAAAATCTTTTACTATACATATCATTTTAATTGTTGAGCATTTGTTTTAAGCTAAAGAATAACTCAAAAAAATAGAATAATAGAATGTTAAGTCACTCACGGCCACCCCAGCATTGACCTGCTGGGTTCCCGCAATCCTTCCACCTCAGCCTTCCAAGTAGCCGGAACTACAGGCATGTACTACCATGCCTTGCTAATTTTTTATTTATTGAGAGATGAGGTCTCACCAAGTTGCCTGGGCTGGTCTTGAACCCTCAGCTCAGGCAATACACTTGCCTTGGCCTCTCAAAATGCTGGGATTACAGGCTGAGCCACCACGCTCAGCCAGTAGTATGATTTAGGTGTCTAAATTGTACCTTTTGCAGATGTTTTCGTTTTATTAAAATTCGCTTATCAGTAATTGAAAAGTTATTATGCATTACTGAGACAGATCATTATGTAGATATAAATTCCTCTCTCCCTTTCAACATGGATGCAGCTGGAGACCATCATACTAAGTGAACTATCACGGAAACAAAATACTGAATACTGCATGTTCTCACTAAGTGAACTATCACAGAAACAAAGAACTGAATCAGGGCAAGTTCTCAGGGACTCTGATCACTGGTCACATGAGCACAAAGGTGGGATTGGCAGATGCAGGAAACTGCTAGGGGATGCTGGGAAGGAGGAGGGATGAGGAGCACATGGCAACACATTGGGTACCAGGTCCACTATTGGGGGAGGGATGACCTGCTAGAAGTTCAAACTTCAACTACATGCAACTTACTTATGTAATAAATCTTCACATGTACCCCGTAACTCTTAAAAAAAAAAAAAAAATACACACACACACACACACACACACACACACACACACACAGGACC
>NW_007248852.1:19556-68840 GCF_000164805.1 Carlito syrichta
CACAGGAGGTCGAGGCTGCAGTGAGTCATAATCAGACTGGTGTGCGGTGGCATGATTATGACTCACTGCAGCCTTGACCTCCTGGGCTCAAGTGATCCTTTCACCTCAACCTCCCAAAGTAGCTTGTACTACAGGCGTGCACCATCACACTTGGCTACTTTTTGGATTCTTTTGTAGAGACTGGATCTTGTTATGTTGTCCAATCTGGTCTCCAATTCCCGAGGTCAAGCAGTCCTCCCACCTTGGTCTCCCAGAGTGCTGGGATTACAGGCATGAGCCACTGTGTCTGACCTACAGTTTTTATTTTTATCAAAAATGAAACATGTATGGATGATAATCAAAGAGTAGTAGCTAAGGTTAATAATGAAACATTCTTAGTTATATCTCTTTCAATACTCTGCTTCTTCCACCCCAGGGAAAACTATTTTTAAACAGTTTCTTCTAGCAACTTCAGTCTATCATCATGTGGTATGCACATACTGTTATTACCTGATTTATTAATTTTAAGAATGATCTTTCAGTTTTATTCTATGATAAATACAGTTGAGCACTTTTATAACTTACTGAACTTCAACTCCATGCCAGTAAAGTAATTATTCTACTTTTGTTCCTCATGATAAATGTAGATAATATCTTAAGGGCTCATTCCATGAATTATGGGCAATCCATCTTGACTTTCATTCATCTGTCCTCCACCTTTTTGCTAAAGTCCTGGCATTTTACTTTTGCTTTAAATTGTCAAGGCTGATATAATGTCAATTCTATTTAGTAGTCATAATTACTTATTCTAGATTTTGTCAAGTATTGATTCCGAAGTTTGAAAATCAGCAAATATGTTTTGCTTTCTTCGTTATAGCCCTGAAGTTACATTTGCTCCGGCCACCAGCATGCTAGTATTATATTGCCTTTTTTAGTCATCATCTTATTTTTTTCTCAAGATTTTGTTTATGCTTCAAATTTATTGCCTTGACTGTTTTTATTACATTCTGAAGTTCTTAGTAACATCTCAAGAATAATATCAAATCCACAAATCTTTTTTTTTTTTTCCAGGCTTCTTCCTGGAACCCTGAATCTGTTGGCTACAGAATTAGACTGGGTTTATACCTATTTTATTCCTTTATGCAGTTTTAAGGTGTCTTGATAAAGAGTGAAGACAAATGTCTATATTCTGATCTTTGAAATTCCTTGACTTTTACTGAAACAGGAGGATGCTTGCTGGAAGCTAAATGTAACTTAGCTTCTTTTTGGATTTCTCAGCCTCCGCAAACTTTGGGTGTATGAAACAGAGTTCATTTTCTACCCAACCACCATCCCAACCTGCACCTCTTTAAAACGCAAATATTTCTGAATGGATTAAATCTCTCTCATTCTCAAGCTGCTCTCCTAAACCGTTTTCTCACCTTATTTTTATAAAGTTGTAGCACCCCAAGAGTTCAAGTGCCCGAAGAGAAGTGAGCCAAACACTGACACTTTAGCAATTAGGAGCAGAGAAAAGCTTATTTGATTTGGTCAAAGCGAGAGGGCACGAGAGGCAGTCTCACATTCCACCTACCTTTAAACATGACTGGGAGCTTTTATGAGTAAAGTCAGTTTTCAGGAGGTGAGATTCCCAGTGATCAAAGCTGCTCCTGTTCCCTGGGCAATCAAACTTCTGGATGTTATTGAGGAGGTCTGCATATCTTAAAGATCGTTGCTCTTTAAAAGAAAAATAAGTTCACTAATATTGCAGGCAGTACCCTTGGGCTAGGATAAGAGTATAAGAGGGGACCCCCCCCAAAACCAGAATTATCTTTTTGGGGAGCGGGCCCCTTGTAGTACAGGCTTCCCCCGCTAGGTAAGTGTTCTAGGAACCATCAACATCAGTGTACCGGCTAGTGTTTTTGTGAGAGGCTGTGTTGAACTTCAGTGAATTTGTGGCAAAGAGGTGACTAGGTTTTGCACCATGGCCGTGCACCTGCCTACACTGCAGTGTTCAGCAGTTTTTGACTAAAAATGGCATGACCCTCATGTTCCACCCTTCCTCTCTATTCACCCAGTCTCAGCTGGAGTAACTTCGTTTTGTTTGTTTCCCTGCCTGAAAACAAGTCCTCCAAGAGAAACATTTTTGCCAGTATGGAAGAAGCGAAACCAAAATAAAATGGCAGAAGCACCAAAGGCTTCAAAGCTGAGGAGTTCAGAAACTGTTTGGAGCAGTGGAAAAAGTGTCTTGATAGGTGTATTGCATCAAATGGAAGTACTTTGAAGGTGACTGAAGTTGAAACATATAAGAATCAATACACAATTTCATCTAATCAATTATTAGGAACCACTCTCTACTGAAATAACTATGTGCAGACAATCATGCATGGAGAAAGGAAAGCATGAAGAAAAGGAAAATGAGTAAAACAAACATCTTATGATATTTATAATATAGGCTTGGTTGCAAAGTCCCAGGGAAATCTCATCAATATCCTAGTTTCGTCACCATCCACTTGCCTTAAGTCATGAGCCAGTATCTCCAGCTAGGAGCTCTCTTTTGAGTTCCATGCTCACCTACTGGGCAGACCCTTTCCCCAGCCTCACCAGGTCCTGACATCAGCATGTACAAAGAGCATCATCAGCTTTTGTCCTGGCTCTGCTCCTCATTATCTGGTCCCTGCCTCCTCAGGTGGAGCTACCATCCATGTGCTCAAGCCAGGGATTTGGGAATCACTCTTGACTCTTTTCTTTCCTCACTCCCCTGATCTCACCGGTAGTTAATTGCTGTCAAATCTATCTAACAATCTTTCTCAAATTCATTCCACTTCCTAATCCTCACTGCCACACTTTAGCTGATGCCACCATCTGAATTACTCCAATGGCCTTCCATCTAGTCTCAGTAACGCTTTGCATCTCCCTGGGACACATCTCCCATTCATCTTTTGGGCAGTTTTCCTTAAGGAAAACAGAATATATATATATGGTGAGATGCTTTTGCAAGATACTTCCATGTCATTCCAAACTCTGCCTATGCATAACAGTATCTTACTTTGTAGTATAATTTTTTTCTGCATACTATTCTACAAACTGATTAAAATTGTATCTGTCTTACTCAATATTGTATTCCTGGTGCCTAGCACAATGTCTAGAACACAGCAGAGGTTTAATATATACTTTTGAGTTTTGAACAAATGAATGAATGTCATGCTTAATATTCCTTTAGAAGCTCTTTTTCTCCATCTTGATCTTTCTGACATGTAAATATAAAATTGATTTAACCATATCCCAAGAGGCAGCTCTAGACTAATACATGTCTTATTTGGTTATTAAAACAAATTTGGTAAAGAAGATAATGTTTGATGGAACTTTCATGAGATGAGCTTCATTTTACTCCAAAGCAGGAGGCAAAGGTATCTGGTTAGATTAGGGGAAGGGGTGTTGCAGGGAGATGTTAGATAGGGTTTTTAGCCTTAGTGTTTAGCATTGTTCTGGCTACTATGGATTAAGTTGCCTCCTTCCCCCAAATTCATATGTTGAAGTAATAACCTTCAGTGCCTCAAAATGTGATTGCATTTGGAAATAGATTATTGTAGATGTAATGGTTAGAATGAGGTCACTCATACTGGAGTAGGGAGATCCTAATCTAGTAAACCTGTTGCAGTTATTAAAAAGGGACATTTGGACACAAATACACATAGAAGAAAGATAATCTGAAGATATGTAGAAAGAAGATGGTCATCTAAAGCCAGGTAGAGAGACTTGGAACAGATCCTTTCTTTCACAGCCCTCAGAAGGATTCGACCACCGACACTTTGACACCTTGACAACCTTCAGAACTGTGATGATAAATTTCTGTCGCTTGCATCATTAGTTCTAGGCAACCCTAGATATACTGGCCAAGGTTGTAGAAAGTTAATACTTGGTGAATTGACAAATGGATAAATGAGTAAATAAATACATAAATAACTGGGGGGAATGACTCTCAGGATTGAGGAGAACAAGAAAAATGTAAGTTCAGTTGTTAAGTTATCCAAAGTGGCAGAGACAGTCCTTGGAGTTCAGTTGGTGATTTGAAGACAACAGTGCATCTGAAATTCAAATGAAGATACTTGGAGAGGTGGTACATTAATGGTTTAAAAGTGATGAGATAGAGCAAGTCAAGAAAAAAAAAAAACAAAAACAACCCTTTCCTGTCCCATTGAATTTAAAAAGAATTAGAAAAGGTGACTCCTCAACAATGTGAGCAAGTGGGTATGTGATACAAAAAAGTCTCATGATCTGCCATTCTAGAGCTCACATGCATAAATACATAAATAGTCATTGGAGTGCTCAGCTCAGCCTGATGTCTTTTTTTTTTTTTTTTTTGGAGTCTCACTCTGTCGCCCATGCTGGAGTGTAGTGGCACACTCACGGCCACCACAACCTCGACCTTCTGGGCTCCCACAATCCTTCCGCCTCAGCCTTCTAAGTAGCCGGAACTACAGGCACACACTACCACGCTCGGCTAATTTTTTTATGTATTGTAGAGATGAGGTCTCACTAAGTTGCCCAGGTTGGTCTTGAACCCGTGGGCTCAGGCAATCCAATTGTCTTGGCCTCCCAAAGTGCTGGGGAATTACAGGTTGAACCACCGAGCCCAGTCTGGATGGCTTTTAAACTGCTAGCTTCCACGAAGCAGCAAATGTCAAGCCAGGAGCCCAAGATTGTGTGTGCATGCTAATGTTTCTCACTTTGATAGTTTTGGCTTCCTTTTGAATTGGTCCTTTGGATATTTTCCTACCTTGATATAGTGAATGTCTTCATGGTGGGCTCATTAGCCTTCATGGGAGGTAAACCCTGAGGAGATTACTTGGTTAGTATCCTACTGCCTATGTTGGTGCAGGTAATTAACATGGTTTTTCTGTTCTAGGAAGTTGTAGGGGATCAAAGTATGCCACTTTAAAATGTGTTACTTTATCATAAAGATTATTTTTAGTTGGAAAAAAATAAGAATCAGCAGATGCAGAAAGATGTATTTCCAAGCTTCCCTTATCTAAATAAAAGAAAAAACGTCTGAGAAATGAGAACCACCATAAAATGCTTCAGTAGAAGTTTTATAGCCACAAAAAAGATGGAAAGTCAGTGCTGAGCTGGACCTGCATAGACAAGCCTTATTCTGTTTCCCCACACATTTACCTTCTCACAGTTTGCCAGCTTCAGAAGCCTAAAACCCCTTTCCTTTGGTCGCTTCTCTATACATTTATTGTTCTTTGGCAAGATGCTATGTAAACCAAAGTTCTAACCACCCATTTGAGTTACTTATCACTGAGGTTTTTTTGGTGTAATATGTGCTGCACATAAACTTTATTTTTCTCATTAGTCTTTGTCAGTCTTATTTGCATGACCCCAGTCAATGTATCTAAGGTGGGCAGAAGAAAATAAAAATTTTCCTCTCTTCCAAAGTTATTTAAACCTATTTCCTCTTCTGTAGAACTTGTAGAGCTACCAAAGCACATCCCTAACAGGGGGGATGGGAGAACTATGATATACTACCTAACTCTGGGAACTTCTTTCTAGAACTTTCTCTGTGTTCCATGGTGGTATTCAAAGTCACAGGATGAGGTTAACTTTTTATAGTTCTCCCAACTGAACTGTGAGCTTCTGATTTAGAGCCTTTTGTACTGGAGTAGACATGTCCATTTTCCATCTGTGTCTCCATTTTGAATCCGGATAATGCAATTTGCCTTAATTGATTTTATGAATTCAACCTACAATCTCTAAGACAAGATCTTTTTGTAAGTTCCAAAGGACTTACCAAATGTCTAGATACACATTGAACTTTTAAGAAATATAGACTAAAACTTGCATAATTAATTGATGGAATCTGTCTTGCCACCACACACTGCCTGAACTTGGATTACATTCCAACATTTAAGAGTTTAGCAACCAGAGTATGAGGTGGCACAGGGAGCTTGCAGTTCAGTGGGCCCCTTCCAACCAAGTCATGGATGCCTGGGGCAGTCAAGTCATTGAAAACCAGAGGAAACCTAGCAAGAAACAAATAGAATGCTTCTAAGTATCAGGCTACTAATGTTGTTAAAGTTTATTATTTTAGCTAACATTTATTGAGCACTCCATCTGTGTCAAACCCCAGCACTAAATGCTTTATATTTAACAGTAATTATTGGAAAGATATTATTCCTATTTCTCAGATGAGGAAATTAAAGCTTAGAGAAATTAAGCAACTTGCTCCAAATCACAGAACTTAAATGGCGTATAAGCGGTTGGAATTTGAACCTGAGTCTGTCTAAATTTACAGCATGTGGGCCAGGCATGGTGGCTCATACCTGTAATTCCAGCACTTTGGGAGGCTGAAGTGGAAGAATTGCTTGAGACCAGGAGTTTGAGACCAGTCTGGGCAGCATGGCAAAACCTCATCTCTACAAAAAAATTTTAAAAAATTAGCCAGGCTAGGGGGCGTATGCCTATAGTCCCAGCTACTCGGGAGGCTGAGGTGGAAGGATTGTCTGAGCCTAGGAGGTCGAGGTTGAAGTGAGCCATGATGGTGACACTGCACTTCAGCTTGGGCGACAACCAAACCCCAACAACCGAAACAACAACAACAAAATATATATATTACAACATGTGCCATTGACAGAGGAGATATCCTTTACTGTTAAGTTATGTTTGGAAAATGGTGGACTTAACTGCTGTCAGTGTGGAAACTTTGTCAGAGAGTAGAGGATTCTGTCAGTATTTGTGTCTAAAAAACGAACTCCTTCTCCAGCTTCCTTTTCAGCCTTCATTTAACACCTCGTCACTTTTGTAGAAATGTTTTCTATTAAGTTGTTGCTAGTTTTGGGTTGATGCTCGCTGTTCCATATTCTTTTCCAAGATTACAGCACCAGTTTGATCTGAAGAAGTGATCTTTGCCTTAACACTCCCAATACATAAGAATAAAGGGACATCCTTATGCAATTACTGCATGACCTACCCTTGTCCCCATAAAGGATGTAAACACAGATGACCCTGTTTATTACTCCCATGGTGATTTCAGCAAGAGTTTATGTGTGCACAAGTAAGTCTGCATACATGCTGGGACAGCAAAAATGGAACATGATACATTATTGCTAATCTTCAGGTTTCTTTATTTTCTCTACTAATTGCACAAGGGGTCAAGAATCACTTGTGAAACCAATTACAGAAGACCATACAGAAGAGTGCACCAGTTAAAATGCTATGGGATTACATTATTCATTACAAGCTCAAGTATGAGAAAAAATTCTGATTTTTATAAAAGTTATTTCTAAAAGGAGTCAGATAATTGTATAAAATTTGCTACTGTTTGGGTGTCCCCCTATTCCAATGAAATGTTTCTCTGAAAAACGCACATATTGGTTTGTTTAGAAAAATCTCTAGTGTATTTTCTTTAGCCTTTCCTGCTCATTTCACTCAGCACATTGGGTTTTACTCAAACGTTTTATACATATTGTTTTATTTGGTTGTGTGTTGTCTTTGACATATTGTTTTTCTCTCTGAGTTTTATCTATTTTTTAAAAGTTGTATCAGTAAGTTGCTCCTTTAATTACTTACATAGACACTCGTGTTTGCATATGAAATAAAGACCATTTGTTGTTTTTTAAAGGATCATCACCTTCCTGAGAAATATGCACAATTCTCAGCTTGTGTATAACATGTGTTTCCAAGCACCACTGTCAGACCTGGGTGGTGGATTGCAATGAAGACTGGTCAGGGAAAAAAGGGCACAAGTGTCCAGAGAGCTTCTTGGTGCATGTGGTACAGAAAGGGAAACGTGAGGTCAAAAGTTGGAGAAAGCAAAGTGAGTTAACACTGCAAGATAAGCCAGTACCATGAATTAAGAGGATGAAGCTGGGATAGTGACATCATAGCCAAAGGAGTCAGGAAAACGCTACTGAAGCGCTAAAGCAGAGGTATGGAGGTGGCAATACAATTCAGACAAAAGATCAAGGAATATGATCTAACAGGCAAAAATATGGAGTCCAGGAAGGGTCTGAGAGTCTGACAATGAATAATGGGTCCTTACATGTGTCTTAAAGGAATATAACTCCTCATTTCTGGAAAAGGGAAGGATGATGTCTGGAAGCTGGGTGGTACTTTCCAGACTAGAGAAAGGCAAGGCACTGAGGTGCTTTGGGCAAATCATTTTAATAAAGGGAAGGCTAAGTTCTCCTTAGTTATTGACTGCTTGACTGAGATATTCTGAGTAATAAAAATATAATATTGGTAGTTGGTAAGTATCATTTGGTAATTATGTCACAAAATAAATACCAAATGTCAATTTGTGTGTGTGTGTGTGTGTGTGTGTGTGTGTGTGATACCAGCTAAATTGTCTATAATCAGGAGTTTCAACTATAAATATTACCCATCTTCTAAATAGCGTTATTGGGTTTTGCTTTTCAATAATCTTAAAATGTATCTCTGCTGTAAATAAATAAATTACTGTACAATTCCAGCTTGAAGTTAGTATTCTTATGAAATGAGCAATTTTCTCTGTATAACCTATTCCTAATTAGCTTTCATATTGCTTGCTATGTCTGAAAACTCCAATATTGATGGCAAGGTCAGAGTTGCCAACCACCACTTGCTAAGGTCAGTAACATGATTCATGGGTGCAAAACAGGCAAGTTTTGGAAAGGCCAGGTGCTAGTTTATGCAACTGGTCTGATGACAGACATAGCAGATGGCTCAGAAAGGAAAACTTTGGAACACTACGTGTGGATCTTTCCGTAAACATGAATCGTTCTTGAAAAGTTTATTCAGTTTATTGGACAGGGTCATCTTCTTCCCCATGAGGAATGAATGTTTCCATTTACCAATGTCAAAAGACTAAATCCCACCATTAGTTTCAGAAATCTCAAAGAACAAGTGTTTTCTTTTTATAAGAGATATTTGAAACTCTGGCAAGAGTCTTGAGCTATAATTTGTATAAATTGGGATACCTTCATGGAACAAGAGGTTATTGTGCAAAACTTCTGGGATTCTGACATGAAAATTAGTAAATTTAGACTTTCTCCCTCTCCCACTGACTTAATTTATTGGATGACTAAATGAATCATGTAGTGTCTTTATACCTCAACTTTTTCCGTTGAAAATGTAAATAAAATTGACACACAATACAAATAAGAGTTTATATCTAGGCTGTGTGCAGTGGTTCATGCCTGTAATCCCAGTACTCTGGAAAGCAGAGGTGGGAGAATAGCTTGAGCCCAGAAGTTCAAGACCAGCCTAGGCAACATGGCAAGATTTTATCTCTACCAAAAAAAAAAAAAGTCAAAAAATTAGCTGGGCATGGTTGCATGAGCCTTGAGTCCCAGCTACTCAGGAGGCTAAGGTGGAAGGATCTCCTGAGCTCAGGAGATAGAGGCCGTGGTGAGCCGTGATCGTGCCACTGCACTCCAGCCTGGGTGATAGAGTAAGACACCAACTCAATAAAACAAAAACAAAGCAATAACAACAAAAATCCTCAAAACAAAAGCAATAGGATTAAACAAACAAAAAAACACCACATGTTCTCATAAGTGGGAGCTAAACTAAGGATTTGCAAAGGCACAGAGAATGAATAATGGACACTGGAGACTCAGGGGGTGGTGGAGGGATGAAAAATCACATATTGGGTGCAACATGCCCAGGTGGGTGTGGTGGGTACACTAAAAACCCAGACTTCTTCACCACTATACAATGCAACCATGTAACCCAAAATTATTTGTACCCCCTAAGGATATTGTTATTTTTTTATTTTACTTATTTGTAAAATAAAATAAAAGATTTTCTAATCCATGTCTCTTTGGATAGTTTATATATGCTTATAACATTGTATATCTTCAAAATAAACCTATAAACAAATCAAACTTTAGAAAAATCAGACATGAAGAAGGTAAATCTTATTTATTTCTTGTCTGAAACTAATCTATGATAGAAGTTTAATATTCAATGAATGAAGTTTAATATTTATAGCCCCCTTTCTCCCTAATATACCATTTTTGAGCAAAACAGAATTACTAGTTCTTCTTTTTTAAGACTCATGTAGATTTGCTCATTACATTTTTATTCTGAATAAATCATGTGTTTTTAAAACCTCTCTAAACATTTTATGAGCAAGTTTTGTTCTTGAGATTGAATCTGTGGTCCTTTTTTTTAAATTTTAGAGTAACTGACTCTGAGGTCCCTAAGTTTAAACTAAGAGTATAAAATTTCTCAGAAGTCATTCTGAATAAAATTAATGATAAAAGGTTTTGTAGAACTTGCCTCAGTTTACCATTAAAACACTTATTCAGATTCTCTCATTAATTTTAGTACAAGAAGACAGTAGGAACAAAGAAGACACAGCACCAAGAATGATCTTTAAATCAAATCATTGATTGATTTGATCACTCTACTTATGTAATGAGATTATACATACTTTAAAATAATTTAATTAACTGATGTTACTTGAAGTTGGAAGTCAAATTAGGATGCTTAATGGAATCACCTGAGAAGCTTCCTCCAGATAACCTGATCCAATTGATCTGGTTTGGGCTTTGCTATCAGGAGCTTTAAGAAGCTTATCCCATGACTTTAATGTACACCACTGGTTTAGAGACAGGACATGATTGGGAATCAGAAGACATTGGTTCCAATAATAACCTCATTAAATAGGAGAAGGTACCCGAGAGTAAGGCATAAGACAGAAGACAAACATTATACTTGCCATACCACCTCTACCTAAGATGGAGCTTTAAGAAAGATTATATTTTGTTCTTCTCATCTAGAAGACTGGACCTTGCAAAATATGGCCTTGGATTGGCAGTGGTGAAATTGTCCTACACTTCCGAGTTTATTTGACCAATTCCCTACCATATACATTTTCTGTCTTTGTAATAATGAATAGGAATGAACTTTTGGCCTTTTCTAGTCACAGTTTTCTAGCAACAATATTGTAATACAAGAGAATAAAGGCATCTTCTAAGATTCCAGTGTAATTTCTCTTTCAAAACCTTTGAGAACAATTTTTATCTTAAGTATTATGCTTTATTTGTCATGAATATTAGATAATTAAAAGAGTCTGGACAGATTTTGAAAAATTTCTGGAGAAAGCTGGATTGGTTTTCATATAAGCATACTCATTCAGAAAAATATGTGTTTCTTTCCTAGTCCATGATAAGTCAAAATATTGCATCTTTTAATAAAAATAAGAGCTGCTACTCTAGGAAATAAAAATAGGAAAGATAGCATAAATCATTGTTTCTTTGATTACAAACGTCATCTGGTGCTTTGTCCTGTGTGGAACTGGGTGATGGACTGTCATCTCCCATTCTAGTCTCCTGCATGGAACCAGGTAATATGATCACTACTGGTTCCCAGTTTGGGAAAACTTGAGGTTTAGGGTGAACTGCAACTGAGGTTAACTCTGGAAGTGATGCTGACACCTTCCAATTGCAGTATTTACCTCTAAATTGCTTTAGAGACCCAGAAAGACTAATCAGGATGGCATTTCAATTTTTCTTTGGCTTAGAATCAAAAGACAAAATTTTCTAATCATAAATTATTATTAGAAATGATACGAATATCATAAGTGGGACTTGGCTATTAATCACAATAGCACAAAGCGGCGGGCAGGGGGTTGGCAGTTGCTGGGTACTGCCAGGGGCAGGGGGCAGATAACAACACAAAGGGTACCTGGTTCTGTACCAGGGAAGTGAAGGCCAGTGGGAAGCTGCATACAACCTACTTGTGTAGTTAATCCTCACTTGTACCTCACATCTCTATAATAAAATTTAAATAGAAATGATACCAATATCATCAAACACTTTCCATATTAAGTGGGCTTGATGGAAGATTAAGTTAATTCATGTCATAAAATAGAAAAGTTTTAATATGGAAAAACATAAAATAATGCAGAACAGGGAAGAAAGAGTATAAAATGTGCAGGTCATAGTGTTCCACATAGTTACCAAAGTTGAGAAACAGATTTGGTTCTAGGTTTTCTGGTTTTCAAAGAGAAAAGAGCACAAGAAAAAGATGATATATTTTTATGTCGTCTTTAAAAAGAAAACACACTTGTTCTTGGGGAAATAGACACATTGTTCTCAGAAAAGAGAGATAGGTACAATCTCTTCAAGAATCATTATTTGAGGGAGAAGGGCTTAACTGTTCTTTCTATGTTCTCCTTGGCCAGTAAATTCCTTAAATATTTAGAGGCTGCTACTTGTGTCAACAACTTTGAGAAGGTTAAATACCAACCTGTACTCGTTCAGTGGATCCAAAGTGTGCTATCAAATCTTTTCATTGAGACCTCACCATCAACCAAGTCTAAAGAGATTTGTGAGGGGATGTGTTGAAGGCAACCCACCACTTTTCAAATATTGTCACTCCTGTTGTATAAATCACTTTGAATTCATTCCTGGAACTAAAATGGTATCCCAATTAACCAACTGGATCCCATTGGTTTTAATTTATGTAGTAGTAGTTACAGACTGTTTGGGGTGAAATTAAGACAGGGGTTCTTGTCCTTAGCAGTGCCTCAAAATCTCCTATGGAAAAAAATACCTAATATTCCAAGAGTTCACATTTATTTAACAAAATCAGAATATCTGGAGGGGAGGCGTGATGGTCCAGCACCAATATTTTTGATGCAAAGTCAGGATTGAAAAATCACTGCAACAGTATTTGCTATTTTATGCTAAAGACAGATTATACAGCATATTAAGAGGAGGATCTATTAACAACTACCTTAGAAAACTGATTGGTACTAACTTCTGTATTTTTTTTCTTTTTTTCTAGAGACAAAGTCTTGCTTTGTCACCCAGGCTGGTGATCTCCTGCCTCAGCCTCCCAGCTTCCACATCCGTCCAATTTTTATTTTATTTCATTTTTTGGTAGAGTCTGGGTCTCACTATGTTGCCCAGACTGGTCTCAGACTCCTGACCTCAAGAAAACCTTCTGCTTTGGCCTCCCAAAGTACTGGGATTATAGGGTGAGCCACTGTGCCTGGCCAACTTCTGTATTTTATAAATGCCTTAGAATATAGTCAATTTTTCCAAAAAATTTTCTCATGCACTGCTTATAAATATCATGGCATTTAAAAACTACAATAACAGTTACTAGTATTCCTATAGTATATTTTGTTAAAAATGACTTTATAATATTTGAAACCTCCATAATAGCCGGACTCGGTGGCTCAGCCTGTAATCCCGCTGAGGTTGTGGGAGGCTGAGGTGAGTGGATTGCCTGAGCCTGCGGGTTCGAGACCCACCTGGGCAACTTGGTGAGACCTCATCTCTACAATAAATCAAAAAATCAGCCGGGCGTGGTAGCGCATGCCTGTAATTCTGACTACTCGGAAGACTGAGGCGGAAGAATCACCGGAGCTCAGCAGGTCGAGGCTGCGGTGGCCGGGAGCAGCCACTGCACTCCAGTCTGGGCGACAGAGTGAGACTCCAACTCAAAAAAAAAACAAAAACAAAAACAAACTTCCGTAATAATAGAGGTAACCTCTTGCCATCTCTGTTTTATGCACAGATCTCACTATTTTTGGTTTCTACCTTCCACTTATCTTGAGAGAGCTTGCCTGAATCTCTGACAAGGTGAACTGGATATTATGTGGAACCAAGTGAGTCAAAATGACTTTCAGAACTTTCCTATCCATGATGTCTTTCCGCTGTAGTTACTATGGCCAAGGACGGATGGTCTGCGAAACACCAGGGCTGTATATGATGTTACCTCAAACAAGCACCTCTGATGGTTTTGTGGTATGGGCAGGTTATTAATACTCAAATAACACTTCCAGAGTTTGGTGTCTAGCTTATCTCTGAAGTCAGGTTTTAGTTTTTTCTCTTCATGAACTTTATTAGTGTCTTTTTATGGCCATGTCTCACATCACATGTCACTGTGAATAATTCCAAATTGGAGTGTATTTTAAATAAGAAAAATTGATGTATAATTTAAACTAGAAGGAGGGAATAGGAAGCTTATTTTTGTTTGTGGTATGAATTTGAAGCTCTAACATTTAATTGGATTGGCTTTGAATCTTGTGGCTTATGATCAGAAACCACCTCAAGAGCCCCAATTTTCAAGGTTTAAAATGCATCCTTTCTATCCTAAACGTCTATCTCTGTTTAGAGACCACACGATTATAGTAAGCAGGTACCAGAGATGCTTTCCACTTCCCATCTTATCTTTCCTCAGCGCACTAATCTTCTCTGTTTCTCTCTTCTAAAAATCTAGTTTATTTTTCATGTTATAAACAGATCCAGTCAGTGAAATCAGTTATTCTGCATGTGTAATAATTTTTCAAAATAAGTTTTCCCAAAGAACTTTTTTCTATCAACTCTGAAAATCCTGATCTGACAACATACCCAAATAAAGCTCTTAAAAATCACCTCTTAAAATCTGGAGGAAAATGTAGCATGTTTTTCCTGTAACATTTACTGCACTACAAATGGCTAAAGGGCAAATTATGTTATAAAAGGTGGCTACTACAACAGTTGAGTTCAGGAAATTAATGTTTTGATGCGCTTTGCTCCAGTTTGAGTCAACAGTCTACTTTTTTTGTTTGTTTGGAAGGTGGTTTGGAGGGCACACAAAGTGGACTTGAGGATTTACATTGCATGAAAAAAATCTGACTGCAAAGTAGTGTAAGCTGCCTTTTTTCTTAAGACTTGGACATTTAAAGACAGAAACCTTACATATAAAGCTCCTTTATTATTAAAGCTTATTTATTATTATACAGTTCTTTATTATTAAAAGAGAAAATCTCATTTGTTACATTATCATACTGCTGGTCAGAGAAAGGCTGCAGTGATGAAGAAAGTCAATGTTGGAACAACCAAAGTCCTCATTTCTGTGACATTCATTGACAAAGAAAGAATGTTCAACACAGCTCAACACAACCTTCTTGGTTTTCTTCACATTGATGTCCTCCCCACCAAAATCATCACAACACAAATTAAAGTTCTTCATTTTTACGATTCACCCCAAACTGACAGAGCAATATATCACACCAATACTTCTAAAGCTGCCAGGAAATCCTTCACACGTTATCATAATCTGTCCACTCGTCTCTGTGTCATCATTCTCAATTGTGGGTTTGAACGTGATGATTTTCCAGGGTTTAAACTTGGAGCCCCAAATCAGGCCATTTTTTCCCTCAGATAATTCTTCTGTAAACCTTCACTGATAATTTGGAATTCCCTCATTCCATCTTCACTTGAGAGAGCACGTGTTTCATCATTTTCACTGTCTTCCTGGCAGCCCATGTCTTTTAACAATCTGTGTTCTGCCTCAAGTAAATTTGAAAGAACATCAGTTTGTGGGAAGGTTGAAGACTGAGAGATCTGTCAGAAAATCACCGAGGCATTGCCACTTTCTTGTGGAATTTCATTTTCATCAACTTTTGGTTCATATCCCTTTCTTGGTGAATACTATTGCTAGAATGTAAATTAAATGAGTTGTCATCCTTCTCTGAGTAAGCATGGCTTTCATCGTCACATTCTCTTCTACTCTATCCCTTTTCAATGTGTTTGAAAATCTATATTCGGCCGGGCATGCTGGCTCAAGACTGTAATCCCAGCACTTTGGGAGGTCAAGGTGAGAGGATTGCCTGAGTCCAGGGGTTCGAGACCAGCCTGGCCAGCTTGGTGAGACCTCATCTCTATAATAAATCAAAAAGTTAGCTGGGTTTGGTGGCGCATGCCTGTAGTTCCAGCTACTCAGAAGGCTAAGGTAGAAGGATTACCTGAGCCAAGCAGGTTGAGGATTTGGTGACCGTGAGTGTGCCACTGCACTCCAACCTGGGAAACAGAATGAGACTCCAATTCAAAAAACAAAAAAAGAAAAGAATAAAAGAAAATTCATATTCACTTTTCTTTTCAGTGTGCATTCGTGTCCATTTGGTTAGACAGGACTGCTGATTAAGTATGTCAACAGATGAAGAGGAATTTGAGCTAAACACTCCTTCACTAAATTTGTTGATGGACTAAAGTTCTTGACAGTTGATTTTGAAGCATTCAAGTTGCCAACAACGTATGTAGACTCGTGAGGGAAAGAGGTCTCAACTTTACTTTCTTTAGTTTGGCTTTTCTACTGCATAGGTTTTGTAGGTGAGGCAGGAGGTATCAGGACTAAACCTTTACAAACACTGGATAAGTTCTGTTCTTCATTGGCTGTGACTGAAGCTTTCCTACTTCTGGTAATCCAGAGAGCTGTAAATCTTTTGTGTTACCTTTCTTAATGACCAGTGTCCTTGGAACTCAAGATTTAGGATTCGGAGGATAATTCCATACACCTGCAGCTAAAGATTGATTCTGATTTGGTTCTCTTACATGTTCATGATTTGAAGATGGAAAATCCTCAGTCTCAAATAGTTTGAATTTTTCTCTTGTCTTCGTTCCTTGCAGTTTCATTGTCAGGTGTGTTTTTTTCATGTAATCCTTGGCTTCCTCCTGAATGGAAAAAAGTACTGCTATGAGAATGGAAACCATCCACCATGGTATCCCCCTCAGTGATTTATATTTTTAATACATTTCTTCCACGTGTATGCCATTCAATTTTTTCTTTCCTTCTAAAATTACATCAGTTAGAATGTTCAATACCAGAATTGAAGTCATTTGAGGGCTCGTGTCATTGATGATTCACATTATAATGATTTTCAGATTTTAGAATGCTTCTCAAAATTCAATGATGGATTTGTTGATGGTGGTGAAGTTGGAAAATAAAGCCAGGCTGGAGCAAAGTCATGCTGTGCCACTTATGTCCAGTCTGTCCAACTCAGTAAAACAAGCTGCAACACTTCATGGCAAATGCAAATTTCAACAGGACTGCACAGGTGGGTGTTGATTTATTCTCTGGAATCTTTATGCTTTCCAGGTTTTTAAAAACTTGTATCCCCTTAAATAATATCCAAGTTCTTTGAAGATACTTAACCAATGTCAATTTGACATAGAGTTACTTCAAATAAGCTACAAATAACATACTTCTGTTTTAAAGTTTTCATGTGACTATCTCTAGAATTAGGAAATCTCCTTGAATTTAGGATCAAAATCTTTTTTATTTTCCATGTACTTGCCACTGTTGTACTTATCCCACTTCAGATGAAATATCTAATTTATGCGCCAAAAAACAAGAACTAAAAGAAAAACGGTGTCTGAAGAACATTCCTAAACATTGGCATATACGAAGACATACATAGTTGTTTCAAGCCTACAATGCTGCTTGGAAGCAGTAACATCTTAAATTTCCACATAGATAAAATGAAAAACACTCTGCATTTTTTTGTTTGTTTGTTTGTTTTTTGAGTTGGAGTCTCACTCCGTCGCCCAGACTGGAGTGCAGTGGCCGCTCCCGGCCACCGCAGCCTCGACCTGCTGGTCTCCGGCGATCCTTCCACCTCAGCCTTCCAAGTAGCTGGAACTACAGGCGCGTGCTACCACGCCTGGCTAATTTTTTGATTTATTGTAGAGATGAGGTCTCGCCAAGTTGCCCAGGCGGGTCTCGAACCCGTGGGCTTAGGCAATCCATTCACCTTGGCCTCCCAAAGCGTGAGATTACAGGCTGAGCCACCGAGCCCGGCCTGCATTTTTTCAATGTCTTCATTTAGAAAAGTTGTCATGTCAGATGAAGAAGGATGAGGTCAAAAATTCTTAAAACTTTTAATAAAAGTCAAAATAAACTTCCATGAAACTTCAGCAATATTTTAACAGCCATTTGAAGGTGCTGAAAACTAGTACACAAATCAAACATATTTCACAGTTTTGACTGAAGAACACCAGCAACACAAGAGGGACGGTGAACAGGGAGGCAAAAAATGCCACCAGCCGACATGCTTTAATCAGTTATATAATCCATTTGAACCAAAATATTCAAGGAATGCCTGGGTCTCTCTCTAGGTAGCTTATTGAATTGTTTACTGATATCAATTTACTTCATTAAAAATGTTCTTGCCATTTTAAATAAACTTCTGGGGCAAAATCATCTCAAAACATGGGACTTCCAAAATGGGCACCTTTTACCCAAAACCTAAAAGATGATTTTTATATCTCATTAATTCAATGATCTACCAGGCAAGGCAGTAGGAAGAGCATCTCCACCAGAGAATGTTCTGGCTCAAGCAACCACGCACATCTGGGTAGAAGCAATAACAGCAGCAGCAACAACAAACCTCTCATCTCTTCTTTGTTTCTTTTGTTCAATCCCTGGATCTCTCTGTTCATCTCTTACTTTTTTCCACTTTGTGATGAGCTATAGAAATTAGGATTCTTCCTCTACTCGTTATACATTTTGACTGGTACATTTATCAGGGTGTTGGGTAATGGCTATTATATACCTAGGAGAGAGTTCAGAGAGCACTTTTTGACTCTTTACATACCAGAGGTTTTCATGTTACATGAATTTTATTGTGGGAATTGAAAATTTTTCTTACAATGTGTGCAAATAAATTAGAAAATATATTTCAGTTCATATAACAGGTATGAATAAATGAACTTCCTGTAACATTAAACATTTTCAACACTGACATAGCCTACATTTAAAGAGTACAAATAATAACATCATATCCATTAATATGTTCACTTTAGGCACTCATTTTACAGGACACTGAGCTAGGAGCTGTGAAGCATTAGAAGTTGTGTAACACAAGGTCCTCACTCTCAAGGAAACAGTCTGGATGGTTCCAAAAGCCCTACAAGTTTGACAGACTTTGGAGAATTCAATATATTTTATCATGGAGTTAATTTTCCCACTTTCTTTAGTAAACCAAAAAAGACAGAACAGGCCCTTTATGGCCCAAGAAAAACCTGAAAAACTAAATTTCAAGTCATAATGGGAAAGGATATCAGACACACCACGTGATACCCCTTCCCTTTTGGAGGTTAGAGACAACTGACTACACTGGCAGTAAAATAGAGATCATAAGACTGATTAAACAGATGCTGTAATCAGCCGGGTGTGGTAGCGCATGCCTGTAATTCCGGCTACTTGGAAAGCTGAGGCGGAAGGATCGCCTGAGCCCAGCAGGTCGAGGCTGCGGTGGCCGGGAGCGGCCACTGCACTCCAGTCTGGGTGACAGAGTGAGACTCCAACTCAAAAACAAAACAAAACAGATGCTGTGACAATAAGACACAAAATTCTAACCTGACGCTGTATAGCATCACCTGGCAGATAGCAGACCCCAAAAGGAATACAAATATTTTACCCCCAAGTATATTTATTTTACATATTTTGAAACAGCTCTGCAAAGCCACCTCCTGTGGGGAAGATTTGCATCTGAAGAAAATTTCCTTCCCTTTCTTGGTCTTTCCCAGATGTAGAAAAGATATAACTAAGTGTCTGACACATTTTAAAGTCCGACAAAAGGCATTTAACATCTGTTCTCTCTGAAGCCTTCTACTCGGTTGAGGTAGGAGTTCAGCAGGATTAGTTTTCTAGGATAAATAACAAGGCTAATTCCTCAAGACAAGTGGTTGAGGCAGTTTCTCTAAACAGGTGAATAGCTTGATTTCTGAGCTGCCACAGTGAAAAACAGGATGCAGTTGAGAACAAGTTAGAGCCCGTTAGAACCAAGATAGCAACTAATTTGCCCACTATCCATCCTTGCCCCTCATTATGTAGTCATCATAACATATTAGCGTGATAAATGGCACACCTTCCAGTGCTATGACAGTTTTGACTTTGCCCATTTAAAACAAACTGGGTGGAGCCCCAGTTCTTAAAAATCTCCACCTGTTTCCCAGAAAATCCATGAATATTCCACCTCTTGCATAATTGAGAAATAACTATAAAAACAAAACTCTTCTTCCTATAGAACAGCCCAGGCTGCTCTGCCTTTGGAGCAGCCTGTTCTCTGTCATTTCAATAAACTTTTGTTTTCCATCTGAAACCCCAGCAATGTATGGGGGCTATTCTGTCCATAGAGTAGCCTTCTTTCTATTCTCTTGCCTTTTAATAAACTTACTTTTGCTTGACTTCGTCGGCTTTCTCTTGGATTCTTTCCTGTGTAAAGCCAAGAACCCACTTGGCCTCTCTGGTTAGACCCCAATTTTAGGGTCTCCAATCCTATGTCATAGTAGTTTTATCTACATAACAAGAATCTTTCACAACTCCCCTTATCTTAACTTAAGCATTTCTTTTTACTGACTTCACCCTCTTTAGACAAAACTTAAATCCTTTAAACCAACTGCCATCAGAAAATCTTTGAATCAACCTATGACCTGTAAGCCCTCTGCTTCAAGATGTCCCACCTTTCTGGGCTGAACCAATGAATTCTTTACATGTATTGATTTATGTCTTTGCCTATAAATTCAGTCTCTCTAAAATATATAAAACCAAATAACTATCTCAGGCACACATTCTCAGGATCTCTTGATACTTACCCTAGGCCATGGTCACTTATATTGGCACATATTCTCAGGATCTCTTGATACTTACCCTAGGCCACGGTCACTTATATTGGCTTAGAATAAACCTTTTTAGACATTTTTCAGAGTTTGGGTTTGTTTGTTTTTTTGCAAGCACTTCATTGTTACTCCTGATCTTCAGAACACTGATAGAGAATATTGTAAAACCATAATGATTGGCTCCATTACACTTCTACAAATGCCTTTTTAAATCTAATATTTCACAGGTTATCTTATTTAATTGTAATCAATTCCTTTTCCTATTTCTTATAACAACTATCTCACTGCTTTACCACTTTTCTTGGGTCTCCTGCTTTCCCCTAATTCTTTGTGATTTATTGCCATTTCTTTTCTGACTTACGTTTATCAATGCATTGTTTTATCCTATATTAAAGGAAGACATATTCTGAACTATATTCATTGATTGATAGTTTCATAATTTGCTCAAACAATCAAACACATAATCTTAGTGTCATCTTTGATCCTCCATTTTTCCTCTTCTCCATGTCCAACAGTATAAGCTATGCTGTGTATTTAGGATCTGATGGTATAAAATCTACAAGGGGCCAGCCAAAAAAGAAGTATTGGAATAATACTTAGCTTTGCTGACAAACTTTGTCCTGGAAATTGATGTATGAATATTCTTGCCTGCATTGCTCTTTTTGAGTGTTTTCAGTAATGAATAATTCTCATATTCTTTGCTATAGTGTTTTTCCAAAGTGGAAATTGTTCATTTCTGTCCTGAGAGTCTTGCGATCCTTTATCATTAACTTGGTCATTAACTTGATTCACATGAATCATCTTTCATTGACTTCTGTTTCTTTATTTTGAATTAAGTCTCTTGTGTTATCTTATTCTAGTCTATGTATCCCTCTTGTAGTTTTGTTTGTGTTTCTGTGATTTTGACTTTGTTTGATATAATTTTTGTTTTTGTTCTTGGATATGCTTCCTTTAAATGTCTTATTTCCTCTCACTATTATAACTGCCCACTAACTTATCTTCTTGTCTCAAATCTTGCCCATCTCATCAGCTTTCACATTTGCACTCTCCAATTGCAATTTTTTGTTCAGGTAAAATAAGATTTTTTAACATCAGCTTCTATCTGAGTTTCCATTTGCTCTCCAAATTCACATTTTTCCCATTGTACCATACTATTCACTGTAGCCCCAGCAAATTTGAATTTTGGCATCATTTGGGAGAGTCCAGGATTCATCTGATCTTTCTCATCTGACAAAAAAGGAAACAAGACCAAAGGCACAATGTAATAATGAGCAAATTACATTAAAATAATTTTTAAAAAAGAAGTATAAAACAACAACAACAACAACAACAAAAACCCCATAAAATGCCTAGGTAATAAAGTGATACTATAAAAATAATAAAATATCAATTTTAACTGTCAAACAGATCCAAAATTTTAAAATAACAAATCTTAGGATAGATGGTATTTGATTGTGGATAATTTCATAGACATACCATGAACAATTGTCTCCTCTCTTGCATCATTAATTTTCTCTCACTATACAGAAAAAAATAACATAGAATAATCCAAAGAATCTTGCATGAGAAGAACAAAGAGGATTTTTATTATTTGATTTCAAGAATAACTATAGAGCTACAATAATTAAGACAAAGTCATTTGACATAAAAATAGACAAATAGATCAGTGGAACAGAATGAAGATTTGCAAATAGATATAAATTGTGCAATCAATTGATTTTTGAAAAGGTTGAAAATTCATTTCAATTCAATTCAAGGAACAGAAAAAAAAGTCTTCTCAACAAACAGGGCTACAATAATTGGCAAACATATGGGAAAAATGAACCCTACACTCACCTTTCACTGCATTCAAAGTTAATTTGAGTGAAGATGAACCTAACATAAAAACTAAAATTATAAAGTTTCTAGAGGCAAAAGCTTCTTTCATAAGAATAAAGTCTATGCTATCTTCACAATCTTGGGTTAGGCAAAGATTTCTTAGAGAGGGTGCTAAAAGCTCTAAATGTAATAGAAAGAAAAATAAGAAATTTACTTCATTGAAAATAATATCTAAAGAATGACATCACAATATGAAAAATCTAAATAGCCCAAAGAAATTAGGTAAACTCTTGAGCAAAATTTGAAGAGGATATCCAACTAGCCAATTAACAAAAGAAAAGATGCTCAGAATCATTAGTAATTAGGGAAATGCAGATCAAATCCACAATGAATTGCCACTTTGCTCCCATTGGAATGATTAAAATTCAAAAGACAGAACAAATATTAGTGATGAGGTAGTCCAACAGGAACTCTCACTTTGGAAAACTGTGAAGTAGTTTCTTGTAAAATTAAACATGAATTTTCTTATGACCTAGTAATTCTATTCCTAAGTATTTACGCAAGAAAATTGAAAACATATGTTCATAAAGGCTTGCATAAGAATGTTCATAACAACATTATTTATTATAGTCTAAACTAGAAACAATGTAACTGATCCTCAACAGGAGAATTGTGGTATAATTGTGGTATGATCATACAATGAGCACTAATCAGCAACAAGAAGGAACAAACTATTAATGCATGCAACAAAATGAACGAATCTCAAAATCTTGTGTCCAGCAAAAGAAGCCCAACAAAAAAGAATCAGTATTGCTTGGAAGTGACACATGTCAATTCTGTTGATATTCCACTGGTCAAAGCAAAAGTGGCTCTATCTACCTTTAACAGAGCAGGGATGTATAGTCATACTGCAAGAGAAGCATGAGATTTTTTTCCCCCTTGTGAATTCATTTGCATTCCTTGTAGATCCTGGATGTTAGGCCTTTGTCAAATGCATAGCTTGTAAATATTTTTTTTACATTCTGTGACTTGTCTCTTCATGCTCTTGATGATTTCTTTTATGCAGAAGTTGTTTTCTTTTTGGCTTGAGAAGGTCCCATTTGCTAATTTTAATGTTTGCTGCATTTGCTTTTGAGGATTTGGCTATCTTTGCTTATGCTGATGTCCAGGAGAGTGTTCCCTAAATTTTCTTCTAAGATTTGTGTAGTTTAAAATTTCACATGTAAGTCCTTGATCCATCTTGAGTTAATTTTTGTATATGGTGATTAGTAATGATACAATTTTATTCTTCTTCATGTATTAGTCAGTTTTCCCCAAAACCGTTTCCTAAATAGGGTTTCCTTTCCCCAATGTTTGTTTTATTGGCTTTGTCAAAGATGAATTGGTTGAAGATCTGTAGTTTTAATCCTGTTCCATTGGTCTATGTGTCTATTTTTGTACCAGGACCATGCTATTTTAGTTACAGTAGCCATGTAGTAAAGTTTGAAGCATGGGAGAATAATGTCACCAGCTTTATTCTTTTTGCTGAGGATTGTTTCAGTTATTCAGGTTGTTTTTTGTTTCCGTATGAATTTAAGTATTGTCTTTTCTAGGTCTGTGAAAAATATTTCTGGTAGTTTTATAGGAAATGCATTGCATCTGTAGATTGCTTTGGGTAGTATGGATATCGTTATGTGTTGGGAGCCGACCAAGGAGGCCTGCCTGAGCGTTAGGGATCCAGGTGGGCTGCAGACTCTGAGACCACTAGGATGAGTTCAGGAGCTGATGGCCCATCCCTCCTCCCTTCTTTGCTGTTTGGCACATCCCACTAGCAGGGACTTTGATGATCTAAGCATGAAGCTCTGAGAGTACGACAAGCATGGCTTACTTTAGGAGTCCATTATTCCCGTTTCTCACAAACTGTGATTTCGGCTTTAAACTTAATTCAAACTCAGGTCACATTTGGGAGTCTTTAATATGGTACAAGCTTCTTTATAAGATTTAAGGATATATTTGTAGAATTAGTATATACATATAAAGTGCTGTTTCAATCTTAATAATATAGATAATTATTTAGAGTTACTAGAAACGGCCCAGCACGAACTTTGGGTTGGGCCACATTCCTTAGGAACTGGTTTGGGCTATAATTAAGAGTTTCTGTAGTGTAATGGTTATCACATTCACTTGGCTTTATATTTATGTAAAAGTTTTGTGATTTAATTGGGATTGTTCTTCCTCATGCCTGAGGAAACACCTGGTGGGAGGGGGACACCCCCTCACCCACCTGGCTTTGTGTTCATGAGAAAGCCTTGTGATTTAACCTGTGAAACTTTAGGATAAAAGGCTTTCGGTTTGTCCCATTAAAATGGCTTCTGCACTAGACAGAGTCCAGTCTCTTGCTTTCTCCCCCTGTCTCTCTCTTTCTTTCTCTTTATTTCTCCAGAATAATCACCGACACCACCACACCTTCCAGGGACCCTCTAAATCTCTTTGCAGGGGCTGGCCCCCCACAGTCATGATATTGAGTCTTCTAATCCATGAACTTGGTTAGATGAATACTGAGGTATTTAAATTTGTGTGTGTGTGTGTGTGTGTGTGTGTGTGTGTCTATTGTGAATGGAATTGTGCTTTTTATTTGGTTTTCAGTCAGCTTTTTATTGGTGTATAGAAATGCAACTGATTTTTGTGCATTGATTTTGTGTCCTGAGACTTTCCCAAAGTCACTTATCTGTGATAGGAGGGGTTTCCCCCCCTTTCAGATTCTATAAACTTTTCTAGGCAGAGAATCATATCATCTGTGAAGAGACATAATTTAACATCCTCTTTTCCTGTTTAAATACCTCTAATTTCGTTCTTTTGCCTGACTGCTCTGGCTAGGGCCTCCAATACTATGTTAAATAGGATAGATGCCTTTTCCCAGTTCTTACAGGGATTGCTTCCTGCTTCTGCCCATTAAGTATGATAGTGGCTACAGTTTTGTCTTAGATGGCTCTTATTATTTTGAGAAATATTTCTTTGATGCTTAGGTATTTTGAGGGTTTTTATCAAGAAGAGATGTTGGAAGTTGACTATCAAAAAAAAAAGAGAAGGCATGTTGAATTTTATCAAATGATTTATCTGTATCTATTGAGATAATCATGTGGTTCTTGATTTTGCATTTGTTTATGTAGTTATTTTGATTTGCATATATTGAATCAGCTTTTTCTATTTCTAATTGTGCTTATTCAAATTTTCATTTTCTTTTTTTTTGTAAATCTGGTCAGGGGTCTGTCAATCTTATGTATCCTTTCAAAGAAGCAGAGTTTTGACTCATTAATCCTTTGTTTAGATTTTTGGTCTCTGTTTCATTTAGCTCTGATTTTACTTTGATTATTTATTTTCTTCTACTAGCTTTGAGATTGGATTTTTCTTGTCATTCCAATTCTCTTACGTCCGACGTTAGACTGTTTACTTGAGATCTCTTTTTGGTGTGTATGTGTGTGTGCGCGCATGCGTGCGCACACGGACAATGCTATAAACTTTCTTCTCATCACTAATTTTATGGTATCCTAGAGGTTTTGGTATGTTGTATTTGTATTTTTTGTTTGTCTCTGGAACTCTTTTTATTTCTGTCTTGATTTCTGTTAATTAACCCAAATGTCATTCAAAAGTGTGTTGTTTAATTTCCATGTGTTTGTGTTATGAGGGTTCCTATTGATGATGATATTTATTTTTATTTCACTGTGATATGAGATGATACTTGGTATAATTTCAACTTTTTAAAAGTTCTTCATGCTTGATTTATGGCTAACTATGTAGTTGATCTTAGAATACGTCCCATGTGCTGATGAGACAAATGTATGTTCCTTGGTTGTTAGGTGAAGTGTTCTATGGATGTCTATTAGATCAAATTGGTCATGTGTCACGTTTAGGTCTCAAATTTATTTGTTAGTTTTCTGCCTTAACAATCTGTCTAGAACTGTTAGTGGGATATTGAAATCTCCCACTATAATTATATGACTTTCTATGTCCTCTCTTAGATTAATCAGAAATTTAAAAATCAATCTGGATGTACCTATATTGAGTGCATATGCATTCAAGATGGATATTTCTTGTAGATAAATTGAGCCCTTTATCATTATGTAGTGCCCTTCATTGTCCTTTTTAACTTATATAGGTTTAACTTCTGTTTTATCTGATAAAAGAATAGTACTCCTGCTCTTTTTTTGCTTTTCATTTGTATGAAGGATCTTTCTCCAACCCATTACCTTGATCCTGTGGGTGTCATTTTCAGTGAGATGGGTTTCCTGAATGCAGCAGAAGTATGGATCATGTTTCTTTATGTAGTTTGCCTCTCTGTGACTTCTGAGTTGTGTATTCAGTCTGTTAACATTTAGGTTACTGTTGATATGTAGAGGTTTGTTCCTGACATATTGTTGTTAAAAAGTTGTTTTTTGTTCTAGGCTTAGTGGTTGACTTGTATGGTTTGTAAACTCTGCTTACCTATGCTTTTGTTATGGGTCATATTATTTTATCTCCATGTTTAGAACTTCTTTAAGCATCTAGTCTACTAAAGGGCTAGTCTGAAGGTGGCGTAGTCTCTTAGGGATTACTTGTCTTGGAAAGATTTTATTTCTTCTTTATTAATGTAACTTAGTTTGGCAGTGTAAGAAATTCTTGACTAGAATTGCTTTTTTTTTTTTACAAATGTTAAAAATGAGTCCCCACTCCCTTCTGGCTTGTAAGATTCTGTTGGGAGATCTGCTGCAATTATGATGGGTCTCCATTGGTAAGTGGTCTATGTAACGTTTGGAGATACTGAAAGAGGTGCAGGACAAGGGGCTAGTACAAACCAAGCGTTTATTGGGAGGAACTCCCAGACGAGGTCCCATGGTCCAGAGAGATGGGCAAGGGGAGTCGTGCCCAAGGAAGGGCGGCTTGAGTTTTTAAGGGTGCTATATCTGGGAGGGTGTCAGGGGCAGCAGCGAGGTGGGGAGGCAAGGCATCCAATCATCTCTGGTCCCGTGTGGCTGTTGCTGGGGCTGCTGGTAGGGTTGTTGGCAGGTACATCGGCCTGGGCTGGAAAGTCCCTGTCTGGCCCTTTTCAGCAGTTGGTGGCATGTTCCAGGAGGTTTCAAGCGAGGTATGTGGATGGCTTGGGGCGGATGGGCAGATGGGAGTTGGTGGGTGGAGGGGCAGATGAGGGTAGGTGGGTGCTGCTTCCCTCCAAACCTAACAGTCTATCTCTTCTTTCTAGCCACTTTACAAGATTTTCTTTTATGCTCACGTTGGCAAATCTAATCGTTATGTGCTTTAGGGATGATCTTCTCCTATAATACCTCACAGGAGTTTTCTGAATTTATTATGTCTGCATGGCCACCTCTCTAGTGAAGAAATTTTCTTGGAAAATAGCTTGAAAGGCTTGTTCCAGGATGTTGTCAGTCTCCTCTTCTCTCTCAGGAATGCAAATGAACCAAAGATTTGGTCTTTTTACAGAATCTCAAACATCTCATAAACTTTGCTCATTTTTCCTAATTTTTTCTCCTTATTTTTGTCAAACTGGGTTAATTCAATAGTTTGATCTTTAAGCTCTGAGATCCTTTTTTTCTAAGTGGTCGATTCTGCTGTTAAGACTTGTTATTCAGTTTTGAAATTCCAGGATTGGAGTCTTTGTTTTCTGAAGTTCAGTTTGGTTCTTTCTTAGGATAACCAGGTCAGTTTTCACTTCCTGTATTGTTTTCATGACCTGATTGATTTGGGTGTCCACATTGTTTTGGAACTCATTGAGTCTCTCTGCCATCCATAATCTGAATTCGATGTCTGTCATCAGAGACAGATCATTCTTAATAGGTTCCTTTACTTGAGAACCAGAAAGATCCTTTGTGGGTATCAAATCATTTTGACTTTGAGGATTGTTGGTGTTTTTTTTTTTGTTTTTTTCTTTTTTCCTCAACTGTGAGGGCATATCCTTCTGTTTTATTTTTTTATTTATTTTTAAATTGCTATTATCGGGGTGACAGTTTATGTTGTTTCCTTATTTGATTTTTATTCTTAAAATTATTTGTTTTTCCTTATAGGCATGGCTGCGGTGTGTGCTGTACATGGTCTGTTGGCTTCCTTTAGTGTCCGGCCTCCCCTACTCTCTCCCTGTCCCACAGCCTGCAGGGGCTGAGGTGGCAGAAACTTAGTGTTGGGTGCGGGTGAGGAGGGGGACCAAATGGGGATCCGATGGTGTCCACATTTGTGGTGATCAGGCTGGATGGGGTGGCTACATGGTGCCAGGGGTCCCTATCTGGTTTAGAGCCGTGAGTTATGCGTCTGGCTGTGGGACTTGTGACATACAGAAGCAGTCTGTCTCCTCACTCCCTTCTTGACTGTGGTGTTGAATGGAGGCAGTGGTGCAGGCTGGGAGCTGTGGAAGTGACCTTCCTCCTATGTCCCACCTGTTGGACGGACGAACAGAGGCAGCAACAAGGATGGTGACCTAGTGGGAAACCAGCTGGCACGGCCTCACCAGCACAATCTGGCAGGGGTAGAGCAAGTCCACCTCAGTGAAGGATTCTAATACAAGCACCATGGGCCCTGGCTGACTGGGAACTCGGGTGTCTCCCTCCACAGCTGGCATGTTATGTCAGCAGGGTTTAAAGGCCATGGAGTCTCATGGCTCAACTCTGGTACATGTAAGCAGGTGGGCATAGAGCAGCCTGTTCCCATCTAAGTGAGTCTGTTCCTCTCACGCAGGATCAGAAGACAGGACACTGCCTTACCTGGGGAGACTATGCACTTCTTCCTTAGTCCACAAGTGGGTGGGGTATGGCTATGCCTTATTTGTGACTGGGAGGGGGATGTCCCACTGCTCAGTGACCCAGACATAGACTGGAAGTGCTCAGACAGCCTCTTGTCAACTGGATGCTGAAGTCCTGACTTGGCAGGAGTCACAGAGGTACTTTGCCTCTTAGTTCCTGCCCTGCTCCATGGGAAGGGCAAAGGCAATGATGCCAGCCCTAGCCCTTCCTATGGGGGCAAGCTATGTCTGCAGCTCTGTTCTGGGGCCAGGATGGGCAATGATGTGATTGGAGAAATGTCCCCTGTGTAGGCCCATTGTTCTGCCAGGGGACTGGAGAGGGAGGGAGGAGGGGAGTACCTACAAGGCACAGACCACCCCTGTAGAGTGTGCCCTGTAGGACCTCTCTTTGGGGGTTTTGCAGCTGCCAGTGCCGGGACTCCCTAGGAACTAAAGTCTTCTGGGTCCCAAGACCCAACTGGTGCCCCTGTTCTGATTCTAGGCAGTTTTCTATACTTGGCCAGTCTGGAGGAGATGCTAGATTGGGGAGAAACTCTAGATTTTCTCTCCCTTGGTGAAGAAATCCCTGCAGTGATTTGTGGGTGGTATGTAAAATATCTCCCTTTCACTCACCACTTCCTTCATCAAGGGCACTATCTTGGTCTCAAGCTGGGGCCATTTTTGGAGGTAGTCGAGGTTTGAAGCTCTTTATTTTCTGTGGCTCCAGGTGTCCGTCCAGTGAAACTTAGCTTGAATTTCCAGGAAGATCTCCAAAGAGCCAGCTTTAATTCCTCATTCAAACCCTTCTGCTGAGAGAAGCAGTCATCAGGTGTCTCCAGTCTGCCATCTTGGCCTTTCCCCTCTTGATGAATTTTTCAGTTATTCTGGAGGAACTGTAGTTTTACTCAACCTAGACTAACCTAAGTTTTCTCAGGCTGTGTCTAACTCATGGCAACAGACTCTTTGCAGAATGATTCTAAAAGTTAATTTCTAATGTTCTTATGATCTGTGTTCTGAACATACTACGTATATTAGCAAAGACTTGTGACTTGTGCTGTGTTTTCTTAGTAAACAGCATTTATTGAATGTTCACTATTGTCAAGCATTGTGCTAAAAGCTTTACACAAATTATCAACTTTGATTCTCATTTTATTGATATTAAACTTAAGGAGGTTAAGTAAATGCTTAACCCCATTCAACTAGCAAGTGACTGAACTGACTGTGTGTCCCCAAAGCCCATGTTCTTAGCCACTATGCTATTCTATCTCCCTAAAGGATAAATGCAAAATAGCTACTGAATTTGACTCAAACGGTCAAAAATATGTTTGGTCTTACTTCTGATTCCACTTAGGCAGGCTCGGAGTCAGCTCTGGAGAGACTCAGATGTTTTTGGCAAGTGATACAACTTACATCTTTTGCAATTACTATGCAGAGCATCATGGAGCCAGTTTCAAACTCATCTGACCTGTGTGCTCAATACTTTAATTCCTTGGGAAATGGTTGAGGGTTTGTAAATTGGAAAAAGCTTCAATAGTATGGCCTTCCATGACCTCTTTTTCTGCCTCAGTCAGGTGATGTGAAGCTGGAAACTGCAAACTGGTGAAGACCATTTCAAGACAAACTTATTGCTGGGCATAGTTAGTGGCGTGTATGTGTGTGTGTGTGTGTGTGTATGTGTGTGTGTGATGACATTTTCTAATTTTAATTTTTAAAAACTTTAAAATGTTCAGTTCAAAACTGCAAATCTAGCCAAAAATGTAACGAGAAAATTTGTACCTATTTTGTTTTGTAAATGCCAATAAATATAGTTTCAGAGTTAAAAATGGTTCTGGTGTTTGTGGGAGGCAAATATTGGTTTATATATATTCATATTTGTAATCAAAAATTAAAATTATTTTTAAAGACTAAATTGTTTTTCAACTTGGAAATAAAAATCTCGTGGACTATTCAAAGCATAAAGAGCTAATTTGAACACATGTGTATACCTTTTTGGATTTTTACATATTAAACCTGAAATATAATTTTTGATGTAAGACCAAAGTGAGAAACAAATCAGGCAAGTAAACTGATTAACTATTTGAAAAAGACATAGCAAATATTTTATTTTATTATTTATTTATTTATTTTTTGAGTTGGAGTCTTACTCCATCATCCAGGCTGGAGTGCAGTGGCACACTCACGGCCACCCCAGTGTAGACTTGTTGGGCTCCGGGGATCAGTCTGCCTCAGCCTTCCAAGTGGCCGGAACTACAGGCATGAGCTATCACACCTGGCTAATTGTTGATTTATTGTAGAGACGAGGTCTCACTAAGTTGCCTGGCAAATATTTTATTAAAGACAAAAATAAACCAACACATAGGTTATCATGAATAACTCTGCATATACTGTTTTCCTTTTTGTTCTACAGTGTATCTATGCCTGACCAAAAGAGAGAAGCAGCAGACCCCAAGTGCTAGGTTTAAAGAGAAAAGGAGAAAAATTGACAGAGGCAGAAGGAGTAGGGAATGGGTTATTGTAGCACATCTTGCCTTCAGATCAGAGCAATACTTCAAGTGTGTGAAAAGTAACTGTGAGAAAGACAGATGATTTCCCACCTTCCAGGACTTATTTCTGTGGGGCAGAGAATGAACAGCAACTCCTGCTGCTGTCAGGAAAGTGGGGACTTAATTTCAGAGAATGCCAATCCAGAGAATCAAGCAGTATAAAACCTACTGAACTTAGATCACCAGCTGTTTCTACATATGAGTATGTGGACTAATTATGGAGTATCAATTTGTAGGAGAATTATGAAGCTCTGTATCAGATCTACTGGAATAATAGAATTTTGCTCTTGGATTTATAATAATATCACTAGATTATTTTTCCAAGCCAGGAGCACCTATGGACTATAACAAATGTTTCTTTTGCATTCAGAAGGTATAGAGGAGATCCATGCAGGATTTTCACTATCCTAACCAATTGTTGAGAGCAGTTGATCCTTAGAAGTTCCTGACATGCATGACTATAGTTTTGGACCTGTGGGTGGAATGGAAGATAAGTCAGTATATGAACGATTTGAATACAAAGGAAGTTTTCATTATTGACACCATCTATGAACCCTGAAAGCAGCAATTTAGCAAAGTGATTAAGAGTTTGAGTTCACATCTTGGTCTCAGAATTTACTGATTGTTAATCCTAGGAAAATTTCTCAACTTTTCTATTTCCCACTTTCCTCACTTGCAGAAAGAGGATAACATGTGTGTTCTGCTATGATGTGTGTTTGTGTAATGTGAATTGACTCATTTATAACTGGTAAATGAGGGGAGATTGCCTGGATGATGCCATAACTATTGATTCGTATGAGGTTTTTTCCTGCACATTCATGATTTGCAGCACCAAGTACCAGTAACTGAATACAAAATATATGAAGGTCTTGGATGCAGCAAGTTGCCTGGTGGGGGCGGGGGTGATGCAGGACTTGGACTGATGGAGACTAAGACTAACTGCCTGTCCAGCTTTCCCCTTGGGTCAGTTTGACTACATGCTCTCTCTGGATGTGATTGTTTGCATGGCTCTTCCTGATTTTGGTTCACTCGTCTCTGTGACGACCTCCATCCTGCCTTGCAGTAAAGCAAGCTCCACATTTTAAAAAGGCAAAGCCTTTTATTTTCTGTAGCATTTCTTTCCCCCCTTTTTCCCCCCGAACTTTTGACTGACTGATCATTTTTATTCTTTTTAAAAAATGATTATTTTATTTTATTTTAAGAATGTGGGGTACAAATGAGGGTTAGGTACATACGTGGTGATCATACAGGTAAAGTGTAGGCACCCTTATTGATGTTATGTGCTATTGAATTGAGTCCCTCATATATATGTTGGTTATTAAAGCCTTATCAGAAGTGTAGTTTGCAAATATTTTCCCCATTCTGTTTGTTGTCTTTTCCCTCTGTTGATTGTTTCCTTTGCTGTGCAGAAGTTATTTAATTTGATATAATCCCACTTGTCTATTTTTGTTTTTGTTGCCTGTGCTTTGTGGGTTATATCAAAACAACAACAACAACAACAACAAAACACTGTCCATAGCAATGCCATGGAGCTTTCTTCCTGCTTTTCTGTAGTAGTTTTAATTTCCAGTCTTAAGTTTAAGTCTTCCTCGAGTTTTCTCTCTCTTTCTCCCCAATTTCACTGACTTCTATTCTTTTAAAAAATATTTCCTTCATTCTGCTTGCTTTAAGTTTAATTTGCTTTACTTCTTCCAGCTTTTCAAGATGGAAGCTTAGATTATTCATTTGAAACATTTATTTTTTTCTAATTTAAATATTTGACACAAACACACCACAACTAATGCTTTGTCTGCATTCTATACGTTTTGACATATTATCTTTCCATTTTTATAAAATTCAAAATGTTTTCTAATTTTTCTTGTGATCTCTTCTTTAATCAATGAACTATTTAGAAGTGTGATGCTAATTTTCAAATATTTGGAGGTTTTCTGTATATTTTTCTGTTGAATTCTAGTTTAATTTCACTACAAATTTCTATGTATCATTTGATGATTTATTTTTATCATTTATTGATTTACTTTTAAATTTATTGAGACTTATTTTATAGTTCAAGAATATAGTCTATCTTTGACACTGTTTTATTTAATAAATATGAAAAAATATGCATTTCAGTTTTGTTGATTGGATTTTTTAAATGAATATTTTAATGTCAATTAAGTTTTTTTGGTGGTGTGGTTCAGGTCTTTCATATCCTTGTGATATTTTTGTCAATTTTTTTATCAATTAATTTTGAGAAGAGTAGTGCAATCTCTAATTATAATTGTGAATTTTTCCACATTTTCTTTCAGTTCTATCAGCTTTTACTCTTTTTTTTTGCACTCAATTATTAGGTGAATACTTACTTAGGATTTTTTTTTTTTGACTCACTCTGTTGCCCAGGCTGAAGTGCAGTTGCATGCTCATGGTCACTGCAGCCTCGATTTGCTGGGCTCAGGCAATTCTTCCACCTCAGCCTTCCAAGTAGCTGGAACCACAGGCGTGCACCACCACGCCTGGCTAGTTTGTGGATTTATTGTAGAGATAAGGTCTTGCCAAGTTGCCCAGGCTGGTCTCAAACCCCTGAGCTCAGGCAATCCTCTTGCCTCAGCCTCCCAAAGTACTGTGATTACAGGCTTGAGCCACCATGCCCAGCCTCGTATTTAGGTTTTTGTCTCTTGATAAGTTGATCCTTTACTGATTATGTAATGTCTGATTAAGAATTCTTTATCCCTGAAACATTTCTTGTTCAGAAATTTATTTTGCCAGTTATTAATATATATAACCTAGTTTTGTTTTGATTGGTCTTTGCCAGATATATATTTTGTATTCTTTTACTTTTAACGTGTGTATTTATACTTAAAGTAGGTTTGTTGTATACAACATATAGTTGACATTTACTTAAAAAAAATCCAATCTGACAATCTATGCCTTGTAATTTGAATATTTACAAATAACTTGTATTTATTGTGCCTATTATTAAGATTGAATTGAGATTAATGAATTTCATCATTTAATCATTTTTTGGCATTTGAAATCTCTGAGTGTAAATTTCCACATAATAGCATACTTTTTTCTACTTTAACAACCTGAGTTAGCACTTCTTTTAGTATGGGTCTGATGGCATTGAATTTTCTGTTTTTGTCTGAAAGTCTGGTATTTTGCTTTCCTTTTTAAAAGATATTTTAACTTTCTTTGGAATTCTAGGTTGATCATTTTTTAGTATTTTAAAGACATTCTTCTACTGTCTTCTGATTTGCATAGCCTTTGGCAAGATACCTTGTATAATTCTCATGTTTGCAATGTTTCTTTTTTCTTTCAGAGGCTTCAATATTTCTGTATGTTTTTGGTTTTCAGCAATTTGATTATGGTATGAAGAAAGATTCTCCCTCAAAATTGAAATTTATTTACAAAAAAATGTATATTTATTCTTACTTGTTTGAACTTCAGTCACCTTCAAAGTACTCTCCATTTGATACAATACACCTTTCGAGATACTTTTTCTACCACTCAACAGTTTATGAACTTAGCAATTTCGATGCAATTTAGTGCTTCTGCCATTTGTTATTTCACCTCTTCCATATTGGCAAAACTTTACCATTTGAGGACTTTTCTCATCTAGGGAAACCGAAAAAATCTGGGACAAGATCAGGCGAATAGCAAGTGTGGGGCATGGAGGTCATGTCATTTTGGTCAAAAACTGCTGAACACTCAGCACAGTGTAGGCAGGTGTACTGGGAATTTGTCCATCAAAGGGGCAAATGAGTTGAAAGAATCTCCCCCCAAAATTTCACAGAAGACAAATGCAATCTCTCACAACAACACTAGCTGGTACACTGATGCTGATGGGTTCCTAGAACACTTACCTAGCAGGAGTAGATTGTACTACCAGAGGCCTGCCCTCCAAAAGATAATTCTGGGTTTTTTTGGGTTCCCCCTTCATATATCTAGAGCTGCATTTGTGTTGTATTTATCCTATGTGGGGTTCTCAGAACTATGGGATCTATGTTGTGTTTCATTAATATTGAAAAATTTTCAGCTATTATCTCTTCAAATATTTCTTCTTTCCTGTACTTTTTTTCTTTTTCCTTTGGGTACCCAATCACCTATATTTAGACAGTTGGATACAGCAGAGCCCTTATACATGCTGTTTTTTTCTACACTCTTTTTTCCTTTTTGTATTTCAGTTTGGGTAATTTTTATTGACATATCTTCAAGTACATCAGTTATTTCCTTAACTGATCCAATCTTCTGATAAGTTCATCAGAACATTTTTTAAAAATAGATAACAGTGTTATTTAGTAGAATTTTTCAGGTTTGTGAAAATATTTTTTGCATTGTCTAATATAGCATCTACTAGCTACATGTGGCTATTAAAGCACTTGAAATGTAGTTAGAGTGAATGAAGCTGTACATTTTAATTTCAATTAATTTAAGTTTTGATAAAAATACCCACATATTATTATTACATCATGTTTTTATTGAACTATTTTTATTGTTTCAACTTTGCTGAGATTCTTCATCTGTTCAAGTATGCATTTTGTGTTTTCTCCTTGATTCTTCATCATGTTAATCATAGTTATTTTTAAGTCTTTGATAGTTTTAACATCTGAATCATTACTTAGTTTGGTTCAGTTGAGTACTTTGTTTCTTGACAACAGGTTGTTTTTTTCTTCCTTTTTTTTGATGTGTCTCATTTAAAAAAAAAATGTAATGCTGAATATCCTTTGTTAAGAAATTGTTGAGATTGAAATAAATAGAACTTATGTCCCAAAATGGTCATGCCTCTTCTTTGGGCTGTTGGTATGAAAAGTTGAGTCAGTATAATCAGAAGTTGACTTATTCCTGCTTTACCCACAGTCTTTTTTGTGAGTACTCACTTAGTAAAGGACAGTGAAGTATAGACTGTCAGTAAGAAATCCACTTGGGTTTGTGGCTTCCAGTGATTTTTAAGCTATTACACTAGACTCTATTCAGTTTTTAAGAATTTGTTAAAACTTTAGCTGATTTCTTCGTATCTACTTTTATGATGATTATCTGTTTCTTTCATGCTGTGCCCAAGATGAAATAGTTAGTGCTTCCTCTCTCTCCTTTTAAGGTCTTCTTACTCATTGGAATTTACTTCTTTTGATTGCCTTGTGTCTTTATATCTCTCATAGGCTTAATAAAGTTTTTATTTTTATTTAAATAAATTACCTGGTTTTTTTTGTTCTGTTGTTGGGTAGGAACACATTTTCTTATGGAGTTCTACATCCTAAATAGAAGCAGAGTCAGCTAGGACAGGCTTTGAGTCAAATTCTTAGATTGTAAAGAAAAGCCATGGTGATTTATAAAAACTTCATGGGAGAAAAAGTATATCTTGGTGAAAAAAGTAGTATTTTGTTTACAAACAGTAGTAGAGAAATGGGCTGAATGAATGTAGGGAAAGAGGTTGTAACCATTAAATAAATGTTAAAGATTAGTAAGACTTCCAAATTTGCATAGAAAACATTGAAATCAATACCTCATTCAATAAATTTAAAGACATAAGAATTAGGAATAAGAGGAAACTGATGTAAATTACATGAAAAACATAACAAAAATGTTAGATAAAAAAATCTAGTAAATTGACTGTTACTGTTAATATAAATGGACCTGAATTAATCTATTAAAAGACACAGCTTGTTAGATGGGCTCAATACAATCCCTACTCTGACTTTACAAAGATACACTTAAGTAAATGGAAAAAGAATAGAAGGAGAGAGCAAAGTAAGGAAAATAGAAACAAAAAGAAAGCAGAAATGTCAATATCAAAATCAGATAATAAAACATGTCAGACTAAAAGCAGCAAAGTAAAGCGAGGAATTATGTAATGATAAATAGAAACAATTAGGATATTGTGGCAGAGACTACTATATGTCCTCCAAAACCTGTTACATACTAATACAACCATTGGACCAACAAAAATATCAAATGGTAAGTTGCAAGGCAGCAATGTAATGAAATGTCAAGAATGCTGACTCCGGAGCCATTTGGTCTAGGTTCAAATCCGTGTTCTGCCACGTACTAGCTTTCAGAGTTTTCTTACCCTTCCTGTGTCTCAGTTTCCTCATCTGTGAAAAAAAGAACAATAATAGTACACACACAATAGAGTTTTTATTAAGACAAGAGAACCACTGGGCATAAAAAGTTTAGAATAGTACTTGATACGTTGTAAATGGTGAATAATGTTATGTAATAGTACAAACACCAGAAAACAATGGAAAGTTGGAGACTATTGTAGGCAGGATGGCGCTCCAGATGTCCATGCTCTAATCCTTGGAACTGATGAATATGTTACATTGCATGTCAAAAGGAATTTTGAGGGTGCAGTTAAGGTCAAGGGCCTTAAACTAGAGAGATTATGTCAGAAAATCTGGATTTAAAATGATCATATGAGCCCATAAAAGCAGATAACTTTCTCTAGCTGACGTCAGAGAGATGGCAGGAGAAGGCAGCGAGAGCCTAAGCATAAAAAGGATGTAATGTGCTACTGTTTCTTCTGAGATGCAGGGGCCTGCATGCAAGAACCAGACAGAGGCTTCTAGGAGCTACAAGAAAACACCAGCTGACAGCTTGCAAGGAAATTATACTCCATCTCTTCAACCACAGCCCTAAAATCAAAAAATCATATCAATGAATGCTGAAAAAAGTATTTGATAAAATTTAACACTCTGCCGGGCTCGGTGGCTCAGCCTGTAATCATGCGCCTTTGGGAGGCTGAGGTGAGTGGATTGACTGAGCCCGCGGGATCGAGACCTGCCTGGGCAGGCGAGACCTCATCTCTACAATAAATCAAAAAATTAGCCGGGGGTGGTAGCACGCGCCTGTAATTCCAGCTACTTGGAAGGCTGAGGCGGAAGGATCGCCGGAGCCCAGCAGGTCGAGGCTGCGGTGGCCGGGAGTGGCCACTGCACTCCAGTCTAGGTGAGAGTGAGACTCCAACTCAAAACAAAACAAAACAAAAATTTAACACTCATTTAAAAACCACACATCCTACAAAGGACAACACAAAAGATATATCTAGAATATATAAAAACTCTCAAGACAAACAATTAAAAAAATGAGAAAAAGACAAGAAGAGACATTTCACCACAAAGAATATTTAGGTAGAAATAAGCACATGAAAAGATGTTCAACATTGTTAACCATTAGGAATATGTAAAATAAAACTTTAATGAGATATCTTACAAACCCATCAGAATGGCTAAAACAAAAATAGTGGCAACACAAAGTGCTGGTAAGGATGCAAAGAAACTGGATCACTCATATATTGCTGGTGGAACTGCTAAGTGGCACATCACTGTAAAAACAATTTGGTAGTTTGTCAAAACTAAATATGCAACTACCATGACCAGCAGTTGAACTTGTACTTCTAGAGAAATAAAGACTTGTAATCACATAAGGAATTGTTCATGCATACTTATTGCCCCTTTATTTGTAATAGCCCCAAACTGGAAACAACCCAGATGTATTTCAGTGGGTGAATGGTCAAATAATCTATGGTATATCGTCCCATGAAATACTACTCAGCAATACGAAGGAATGAACTATTGCTACATGCAAGAACCTGGATGAATCTCCAGAGAATTATGCTGAGTGAAAAAGGCTAATCCTGAAAGATTACATATTATATAACTCCATTTATATACCACTCTTGAAATGACAAAATTATAGACATGGAGAACAGATTAGTGACTGTAGGAGTTAAGGAGGGATTGAGACAGGAGGGAAAGGATGCCTCTACAAAATGGCAACATGAGGAATCCTTGCAGTGATGGGAATGTTCTGTATCTTGATCTGTATAAATGTCAATGTCCCAGTTGTGGTGTAATTTTACAAGGTGTTGTCATTGGAGAACATGGAGTAAAGCTCACAGGATTTCTCTGCGTTATTATTACTACTGCTGTTGTTGTTGTTATTTGGAGTTGGGGGTCTTACTCTGTTGCCGAGGCTGGAGTGCAGTGGCATGATCATGGCTCACAGCAGCCTCCTACTCCTGGGCTCAGGCCATCTTTCTACTTCAGCCTCTCGAGTAGCTGGGACTATGGGTACATGCCTCCATGCCTGGCTAATTTTTAATTTTTTTGTAGGATGAGGTCTCACTATGTTGCCCAGGCTAGTCTTGAGTTCCTAGGTTCAAGCAATCTTCCTGCCTGGGCCTCCTGAAGTGCTGGAATTACAGGAGTTAGCCACTGTGCCTGGTCGATTTCTCTGTATTGTTAAAACTGCATGTGAATCTACAGTGATCTCAAAATAAAAAAAATTAATTTTAAAAAATCTGACCAATAAAATTTATGACTATATAAACATATTTATGGTATGTGAATATATCAGTAAAAATGCTATTAAAAATTTGGCATATTGAACCCAGCAACATAGCAAAGGAATAATCAACTATTACCAAGTAGGTTTATTCTCGAATTTTGAAAGAAAGCTATAAAAATAATTCATTATATCTGCAAATTTCAAAAAATATCAATATGGTCAAGAACAATATAAAGTGAAATAGAAAGGAAATTATTTAAATTGATGATGGAAAAATTCTAGGTTTAGCAAAATATGCTTTAAGAGGTTTATTCTAAGCCAAATGTGAGTGGCCAGGCCTGAGACACAGCACCAAGAGGTCTTCAGAGCAAGTGTCTGGGGTGGTTGAAATGCAGCTTGGTTATATACATTTTAGGAGACAGAAGTTACAACAACAACAACAACAACAAAACCAGCAAAAAACCCCACAAATCAATACACGTGAGATTCGCCTTAGAAGGTAGACATCTCCAAGTTGGGGGTTGTGGGGCGGGGACTTTGTGGATTGGAAGTGGATTCAAAGATTTTCTGACTGGCAAGAGTTAGGGATTTTGAAATCAGTGGAGGAGATGTCCTGTTAAGGGGGTGGAAAAATTCCAAGTTTCTTGATATGTAGATGAGGCTTCATAGGTGGCAGACTTCAGAGAGCATAGGTGAGTGTGTCTTAAAAGGTACCAGAAGTCCAAGTCCAGGAGTCCCCAAGAGATGGCTTTGTAGGGTTATAAAATACTTTGATTTCCTTTTTTATCTGTGGTATGATGTCACACCAGAGTCAAATTAGATAATAAACCTCAGTATATAGGGTAAATAACCCATCTGTTGAGTCTCTATAGGTGTGACTCCCCAAGCCTCTTAGTTAGGAATTTGGACAAGAGAAAAAGATCAGAGTTTAGTCCTCAAAGTGCTAAAAACTAAAAATGAGTATTTTTAATGCTAAAAACCAAAAAATGGGCGTTATTTTAAAAAGCAAAACCCTAAATTCGTTTTCATCAAAATCAAGTGTTAGATGGGATGTTTGCTATTACTGTGCTAGTCATCATTATTGTTTCCTATTGTCTTGGTGATTTTACCAATTTCAATAAGGCAAGAAAAGAAAGAGGAAGAGGGGGAGAAACAGCAAGATGAGGAAGAGAAAAGGAAAGAAGTGCTGGTATATATTTTGGAAAAGGAAAACTACAACTAGCTGTTTTTTTGCTGATGACATGGATGTATACCAGGCAGAATGAGGGTAGGTAGAGGCCCAAGGAAAAAAAAAATCAACGGAGTTAAAATTCTCTGGAGTTTATTAAATATCTAATAAAATGATTGAATATTCACAATATTTTAAAATAAGTGTTATTCTCTACTCTAACATTAAACCACAGTATAGTAAAATTTAAAAATTCCAATAGCAAAGCTGTGAAATACTGAAGAATAAATGTAATAAAGTGACAAAGCTGGTGTTTAAGGGACAGAGGATGAATTATTTATTTATTTATTTTTACTTTTATTTTATTTTAAAGATATGGGGTACAATTCAGGGGTAGGTATGCAAATGTTCATTATGCAGGTACCCTTGTTGATGAGGTGTGCCACTCTCTTCCCTAGCAGTTTTCCGCAACCACCAATCCAATTCCCTTCCCTGACAGTTTTCCACTACAGCCAATCCCTTTCTAATAGTGTTATAATTGTTCAAGGTCCACTTATGAGTGAGAATATATGGTACTCTGTTCTCTGTATCTGTGATAGATCACTGAGTGTGATTGATTCTAAATCCATCCAAGTTGCTGCAAAGTTCATATGTTTGTCCATCTTTATGGCGGCATAATATTCCATTGTGTATATGTACCACATTTTTTTTTATCCAGTCCAGCTTCGATGGGCAACATGGTTGGTTCCATGTTTTTGCTGTTGTGAATAGAACTACAACAAACATACGTGTGCAGGCATCTTTTTTGTAGAATGATTTGAGTTCCTCCAAATATATTCCCAGTAGGTGAATTGCTGAGTCATATGGAAGATATAGAAGAATTTCTAGTTCTTTTAGAAATCTCCACAGTCTTCCAAAGAGGTTGCACTAGTTTGAATTCCCACCAGAAGTGTTGAAGCGTTCCTTTTTCTCTGCATCTTCACCAGCATCTGTTGTTGTTTGTTTTATTAATGATGGCCATTCTTACTTGGGTTAAGCGCTATCTCAGTGTGGTTTTGATTTGCATTTATCTGATGATGAGTGAGGCTGAGCACTTTTTCATGTGTCTGTTGGCTGCCCATATATCTTCTTTTGAGAAGTGTCTATTCATGTCTTTTGCCCACTTTTTAAATGGGGCTGTTTGTTTTTTTCTTTTTGGTGCATTTGAGTTCCTTGTAGATCCTAGATGGCAAGCCTTTGTCAGATATACAGTTGGCAAATATTTTATTCCCTTTCAGTCGGCTGTCTCCTTGTTCTCTTGATGGTTTCTTTTGCTTTGCAGAAGCTCGTCAGTTTGATGAGGTCCCACTTGTCTCTCTTATTTCTTAAAGTATGGGCATTTAGTGTTCTGATCAGGAATTGATTGCCAGTTCTAATTTCCATAAGGGTGTCTCCTGCATTTTCTAAGATTCTTATAGTTTGAGGTTTTATGTTTAGGTCTTTGATCCATTTAGAGTTAATTTTTGTGTACGGTGATAGGTAGGGGTCCTGTTTCAATCTTTTGCATGTGATCAGCCAGTTTTCCCAGCACCATTTACTGAATAGGTTCTCTTCTTCCCAGTGGTTGTTGTTGGAGAATTTGTTAAAAATGAGTTGGTTGAGAAATTGAGGCTTTGCTTCCAGACTCTCTATCCTGTTCCATTGGTCTATATGTTCTTGTATCAATACCAGGCTGTTTTGGTTACTGTAGTCTTATAATAAAGTTTAGAGTCTGGAAGTGTGATACTTCCTGCTTTGTTTCTTTTGCTAAGAATTGATTTTGGCTATTCATGATCATTTATGCTTCCATATAAATTTCTGTATTGTCATTTCTAGGTCTGAGAAGAATGATGTTGGTAATTTAATGGGTATTGCATTGAATCTGTAGATTGCCTTTGGTAGGATGGACATGTTAACAATGTCCATGAGCATGGGGTAATTTTCCACTAGTTTGTGTCTTCTTGGATTTCTTTGAGCAGTGTTTTGTATTTCTCACTGTAAAGGTCTTTCACTTCTCTGGTTAGGAAGAGGCCAAGGTATTTCATTTTTTTGTGGTTACTGTAAATGGGATTGTGGTTTATTTGGTTCTCCACCTGCTTGCTGTTGGTGTGTAAGAATGCTACTGTCTTTTGCACATTTATTTTGTACCCGGAGACTTTGCCGAAGTCCTTTATCAGTGCAAGCAGGTTTTTGACAGACTCTTTTGGATTTTCAAGATAGAGGATCATATCGTCAGCAAAGAGGGATAATTTGACTTCCTCTTTTCCTATTTGGGTACCCCTGATTTCCTTCTCTTGTCTAATTGCCCTAGCTGGAACCTCCAACACAATGTTGAACAAGAGGGGTGAGAGTGGGCAGCCTTGTCTTGTTCCAATTTTCAGGGAAATGTTTCTAGTTTCTGTCAATTTAGCAATATGTTAGCTATGGATTTATTGTAGATGACACTTACTATTTTGAGGTATGTTCCTTCTACACCTAGGTGTTTGAGGGCTTTTATCAAGAAGGGATGCTGGATTTTATCAAAAGCTTTTCCTGCATCTAATGAAATAATCATGTGGTTCTTGTTTTTACATCTGTTGATGCATTTAATGACATTTATGGTCTTGCGAATGTTGAACCAGCCCTGCATCCTGGGGATAAAACCTATTTGGTCATGGTGGATGATTTTTGAGATATGTTTTTAGATCTGATTTGTTAGAATCTTGTTGAGGATTTTTGCATCTATGTTCATAAGGGATATTGGCCTGTAGTTCTCATTTTTTGTTGGATTTTGACCCGGTTTGGGTTTCAGTGCGATGTTAACTTTGTAAAATGATTTTGGGAGATTTCCATCTTTCTTAATTGCCTGGAATACTTTCAATAGAATTGATAACAGCTCTTCCTTGTATGTTTTGTAGAATTCTGTTGGAAAGCCATCTGGTCCAGGGCATTTTTTAGTAAGTAGTTTTCATATGACAGATTCAGTTTCCTGGATTGTTATTGGTCTATTTAGTGTCTTAATATCTTCTTGTTTCAACCTGGGGAGATTGTGTGATGTCAGAAAGTCCTCCATTTCATTTAGGTTATCAAGTTTGTTTCCATATAGGTGTACATAGTAATCTCTGATGATCTTTTATATTTCTTTGAGGTCAGTTGTGATTTGAACTTTTGTATTTCTGATTGTGTTTGTTTGGGCCTTTTCTCTCTTTTTCTTGGTCATTCTGGCTAGAGGTCCATCAATCTTGTTAATTCTTTCAAAGAATCAGCTTTTTTAAATTTATGTTTTCTATGATATTTTTGTCCTCTGTGTCCCATATTTGGGTTCTTATTTTGGTGATTTGGATTCTTTTACTAAAGTTAGGGTTTTGGTCATTTTCTCTTTCTAGCTCCCTTAAGTGATTTATTAGGCTCTCAACTTGTGCTCTTTCCATTTTATTGATGTATACTCATTGAGATATAAATTCCCCTCTTAGAACAGTTTTCATGGCATCCCACAGGTTTTGATAAGACGTTTCTTCATTTTTCATTTGTTTCCAGGAATCTTTTAATTTCTGCTTTGATTTCAGTGTTGATCCAGTAGTTGTTCAGTATTATGCTGTTTAGTATCCATGTCTTTGTAGGCTTTGGGGAAATTTTGCTGGTGTTGATATTTGTTTTTATTCCATTGTGGTCTGAGAAGGTGCTTGACACTATTTCAACCTTATGGAATTTGTTTATGCTTGATTTATGCCCAAGGATGTGATTGATCTTGGAGTACGTTCCATGTGGTGATGAGTAGAACGTATATTCTGTGGTTGTTGGGTGGGATAATCTGTTGTAGGTATCTATTAAGTCCATTTGGTTAAGTGTCAAGTTTAGGTTCTGGATCTCCTTGCTGATTTTTTGCCTTGATGATTTATCTAGAGCTGTTAGTGTGGTATTCAAGTCTCCTGCTATAATAATGTTAGAGTCAGTATCTTTTTTTAGTTTACTTAGTAGTTGCTTTATAAATATTGATATTGGGTGCATATATGTTTAGGATATTTCTTGTTGAAGGATTGAACATTTTATTATCATGTAGTGTCCTTTTGTATCTTTTTAAATTTTTGATAGCTTACAGGTTGTTTTGTCTGATATTAAGATTGCAATTCCTGCTTTCTTTTGTGATCCATTTGCCTAGAAACTCATTTCTCATCCTTTTTTTTGAGTTTGAGTCTCACTCTGTCACCCAGACTGGAGTGTAGTGGCTGCTCCCGGCCACCGCAGCCTCGACCTGCTGAGCTCCGATGACCCTTCTGCCTCAGCCTTCCCAGTAGCCGGAATTACAGGCATGCGCTGCCATGTCCAGCTGATTTTTTCATTTATTGTAGAGATGAGGTCTCACTGCCCAGGCAGGTCTCTATGACTTTTAATCTGTGTGCATCCCTTGTAGTGAGATGAGTTTCCTGGATGCAGCAAATCATTGGGTCATGGTTTGTTATACAGTTTATCATTCTATGTCTTTTCAGTGGGGCATTTAGTCCATTCACATTCAGACTGATTACTGAAATGTGACTGTTTATCCCTGTCAAGAAGTTCTTATAAAGTTTTTTCTTTGTTTGTTTTCTTTGGGCTTTGGGGTTGATGTATGTGTGTGTTTTCAAGTTTCTTGTTGCACTGTATTCTCTGCTGATTCTGTGCTCTGCTATTCTCTTGGGAAGTGTGTGGTCATTCTTTTTTTTTCCTTTATTCTGTGCTTAATACCTTTTTTCTGCATTAGAGTCTTACTCTGTCACCCAGACTGGAGTGCAGTGGCATGGCATGTTCCCAGCCATTGCAGCCTCAGCCTGCTGGGCTCCAGTAATCCTTTTGCCTCAGCCTTCCACGTAGCTGAAACTACAGGTGCGTGCTACCACGCCTGGCTAATTTTTGATTTATTGTAGAGATGAGGTCTTGCCAAGTTGCCCGGGAGGGTCTCGAACCTGCAGGCAATCCACTCACCTTGGCCTCCCAAAGTGCTGAGATTACAGGCTGAGCCACTGAACCCTGCTGCTTAATATCTTTTTAAGTGTTTTCTGTAGAGCTGATCTGGAAGCTGCATAATCACTTAGGGATTGGATGTCTGGGAAGGATTTTGATTCTTCATCACTAATGAAGCTGAGTTTGGCTGGATAGTAAGTTCTTGGCTGAATTTGTTTTTCTTTGAGGACTTTGAATATTGGACTCTAGTCCCTTCATGTTTGTAGTGTTTCTGCTGTTAGGTCTGCTGCTATTCTGATTGGTTTTCTGCGGTAGGGTATCTGGCCTTTCTCTCTTGCTGCTTTTAAGATTTCTTCTTTTGTGCCTACTTATTGTAGGTGAATTACTATGTGTCTAGGGTTTGGTCTTCTCATTTGATGTATTGTGGGGGTTCTCTGTATCTCTTGTACTTGACTGGTCACAGCTCTGGTGAGATGGGGAAAGTGTTCTTGGATTACCTCCTGGAATACTTGCTCCAATGTGTTCTCCACTTCTCTTTCTTCTTCTGGTATACCAATCAGGCATAGGTTTGGACTCTTGATATAATCGCACATCTCTTGTAGGCTTTGTTCTTTCTTTTTGAGTTTTCTTTCTGTGTTTTTTACAGATCAGGTTAATTCCATGTTCTAGTCTTCACGTTCTGAGATTCTTTCTTTGACTAGATTAATTCTGCTTTCCATGTTTTTCATCATATTTATTTCCTGAATGAAATTTTTTATTGCCAAAATCTCTGTTACAAGTTCTTTCAGTGTTGCATCTTGTCTTTCTTGAGTCTTATTCACTCTTTCCATCCATTCTCTAATTCCTATTGTATTCTGGTGCCAGTCATTGGTGACTTCCATTGTTTGAGTTCTGAGGTCTGATTTTTCAGGAGATTTCTCTTTGTTACACTTGAAATTACCTATGGTATTCTTTTGGTTTTTCCTCATTTGTGACAGATCTCTTGCTTTTCTCTTTGGTTCTGTTATTCATTGTCAGTGGGAGAGGCTTTCCTTTCTGATGTTTGCTCAACCCTCTATTCTTTCCTGATCCAGGCTCTGGATTTGTTCTATTTTGAAGCCAGACTGTGGGTGAGATGCTTTTCTGTCTCACTGATCTCTTTGGAGTTCTTTCTTGTCCTTTTCTTACCACCCTTTGTCCCACAGCTTGATTAGGGTAGGGGGTGGGGGCGCCTGAGACTCAGCACTCGTCAGGTCCCTCTGAAGTTTGTGCTTTCAGGATATTCCCTCTGGGTCATGATCAACCCTGAGTAGTGATCTGTCAGTCACAGAGATTGGGTTGTTGCTCCATAGTGAGCAAGTTGGAGCACTTTCCTGTCCCTTCAAGATGGTGGTGGGGTGCCTCTTTTGACCTCTCCGTGGGACTCTGTCTCTGAGCTTCCTTTGCAGCCCCTGTTGCCAGTGTCTGGCCAGGTGCTGAAGTGGTGAGGCAAAACCTGGAGCCAGCAGTCTCTTCTACTGCAGTACTGCGTCAGAGTCTGGAGCTAGTTAGTCTCTCCCACTGTTTCTTCACAGGAAAATTTTTGTCTGTTAAAAAAAATGGTGCTCAGCTTCTGTGATCTGGGAAGTACCAGGGACCAAGTAGAGAAGCTGCAGCACCAGATGCTGCACTAGGAGGTCTCTGGCCACTTGCTCATGAGCTCCCACTTAGTCTCTCCCAGCATTTTCTTCCCAGGAAGGGTTTTGTTGATAAAAAAAATGGTGCTTGGCTTCTGCATCCCGGGAATCATTAGGGTCCAAGTCGAGCAGCTGTACCAGGAGAGCCCTGGTTGCTAGCTCCCTAGCCCTCACTCATTCAGTCACTCATACACCCACTCATTCACCAGCATGCACACAAAATTTTCCATACATTCACTCACACCAGGACTTGCATAGTCTTACTGGCTTTGCTGCCATCTTCCCACCAATATCAGAGGATGAATTATTTAATAAATGATTCTGACACAACTGGAGATTCAGCACATGATAAAGCAACAGGTTAAGTGTAAGAAATAAGATAATACAACTTTAACACTAAAATCTAAGTTATATATACAGTATAGATTTGTGGAAGATCATCTCAAGCAAGTCTAGAAACTGAAACTATACAAATAAAGATAGACAGATTTTACTAAAAGACATTAAAAATATGTTGCAAAAATATAATGAACAAAATGAATAAGCACTATAGCTATTTGTCTACTAATATAACAAATGGGCAAACAATATGATAAACCTGATTAGGCAATTAATAAAATAGCAAATTCCAATGGCCAAGAAGAGTTGAAAGGGTGGCCAAACTCACTCATAATCAGAAAATGACAAATTTAAATTAACAATTAGCCATCACTTCACATTTATCAGATTGGCTGAAATTAAAAAGACAGTTAACACCAGTACCTGTTGAGATATAAGGAATGTGAATTCTCAAATATTCTTGTGAAAATATTAATCACTTTCTGAGAATGCATCAAGAAAACATCTATTCAAATTAAAAAAAAAAAACCATATTCATTTTAACCCAGTGCTCCTTCATTTGGGAAGCATCCCATAGAATTATTAGCCTTGGTACATGAGAATATATTCTCAGTGATGTCTATTGCTGGATTATTTGTTGTGGCAAAAATAAATGAATAAGTAAATGAGTAAAACAATAACTAAATTAAAGAATAAATAAAACAAAGTAAATGCTCACCATAAAAAATGGTTGAATATAATACGGTATAGACACATAAAATAATTATAGACACAGGAGGATTTTCATGAGATGTTATTGAGTGAAAAAAGGAAGAAATGTGCATGTGTATTGAGACAATCATTAGTTTACAGATGTGTTATATATTTGCTAGATATATATACATTTGTACATGTGTGTGTAGATACATGTGTGTATATGCTTGCATGTCTGGTATAAACCTGAAAAACTCAGATGATAGATTCTAACTTAATATCAGTACCTGGAGGTGTGAGCATAGGTGCAGGGCAGGTGATGTGCATTGGAACCTAGGGAATCATAGGAAGATAAAAGAGTAAAAGGGCAAAAAAGGAAATGATTAAAATAACACAGTGTTTCAAACATGTATAAATGACAATCTCATTTATGCATTTGTTTAAACTTATAAATACATATATATGTGCGGGGGGCCAGCCCCTGCAAGTTTTGGGGAGTCCCTTGGAAGATGTGGTGGCATCGGTGAATCTGTAGGGATAGATATTAAAAGAAAGAAAGATGGAAGGATAGATATAAAGAGGAAGAAAGAGAAAGAAAGAAAGTGAACAACTGTTCAGTGAAATGAGCAGAAGCCGTTTATTGAAAGTTGCAGCAGGTATTTATCCCCAAATTTTACACAGGCAGTCTCACAAGTCTTTCACGTGAACACAAAGCCAGGTGCAGGGGGGACATCCCCCACCCACCAGATGCTTAGGTGTGAGGAGGAACAAACCCCAAGATTGG
>NW_007248852.1:68860-70255 GCF_000164805.1 Carlito syrichta
CAGGTCGAGGCTGCAGTGGCCGGGAGTGGCCACTGCACTCCAGTCTGGGTGACAGAGTGAGTCTCCAACTCAAAAAAAAAAAAAAGAAAAAGAAAGGGCTCAGCCTCACTAATCATCAGAGAAATGCAAATCAAAACCACACTGAGATACCACCTAACCCCAGTAAGAATGGTCCTCATTAATAAAACAACAGATGCTGGTGAGGATGCGGAGAAAAAGGAACACTTCTACACTGCTGGTGGGAATGCAAACTAGTGCAACCTCTTTGGAAGACAGTGTGGCGATTTCTGAAAGAACTAGAAATTGACCTTCCATATGACCCAACATCCCCCCTATTGGGAATATACCTGGAGGAACTCAAGTTATTCTACCAAAAAGATACCTACACACGCATGCGGGGGACCAGCCCCTGCAAGTTTTGGGGAGTCCCTTGGAAGATGTGGTGGCGTCGGCGAATCTGTAGGGATGGATATTAAAAGAAAGAAAGATGGAAGGATAGATATAAAGAGGAAAAAAGAGAAAGAAAGTGGACAACTGTTCAGTGAAATGAGCAGAAGCCGTTTATTGAAAGTTACAGCAGGTATTTATCCCCAAATTTTACACAGGCAGTCTCACAAGTCTTTCACGTGAACACAAAGCCAGGTGCAGGGGGGACATCCCCCACCCACCAGATGCTTAGGTGTGAGGAGGAACAAACCCCAAGATTGTCTCATTGTTCCCTTTGCTAGTTAATGTTCTTCAAAAGCAGTATAACAATCCTTACTAGCCTAATGATGCTCTGATAATCAATAACTTCTAGAGCTCACACAAAACCCATGATGACTATCTTAAACTTTACTACTTACACAATGCTACGGAAGCTCTTAATTATAGCTTAAGCCAATTTCTTAAAGAATGTGGCCCAGTCCAAAGATCACACTGGGCCCTACAGGATGTGGCCCAGTCCAAGGTCCACGGTGGGCCACCTTTCGGAACAATAGACTACAATCTCTTAACAAAATGGCTATTCCAAAGTCCTATATATCTATCCTAATTTCTATGAAAGTTTTCCAATTCTTAATTCTAATATATAAAGCTGATTAGCAGCAGCAAAGCTTCTAAAACCTAAATGTAAACTGTAAATGTACTAAGGCCAAAACTACGATAGTAGAAAATGGAGACAATGAAATTTCTAAAGTTAACTATGTTCTTATTAAACCTAAAAATATCATGATTGATTATGCTTGAACTAACATGATTCCTTGATGTAGTATGACCTATTCTACAATACCTTCTATGAATAAAATAAATTCAATTTCTATAATAGGTAGAAAAAAGACCTTGCATTAACTGTAGCTAAAGCCAGCCTAAAAGAATGCAGCCCAGTCCAAAGTACGCACTGGGCTCTCAGGAATG
>NW_007248853.1:0-18415 GCF_000164805.1 Carlito syrichta
TCACCAGCAGCAGGTAGTCCTCCTCGTGCCCACGTTTTACTTGTCCCGCTGGTCGGAACAGGAATTGCTTTGAATCAGTTGGTCACTTTGGGTAGTATGAATATTTTAACAATAGGATTTCTTTCAATCCATAAATATGAGATATCTTTTAATTTATTTGTACCCCCTTTTATTTCTTTCATGGATATTATATAGTTTCCAGAATACAGCTCTTTTACATCCTTTGCTGAATTTTTTTCCCAAGTTTTTTATTTTTCTATAATTGTTATAAATGGGATTGTTCTGTGATTTCTTTGGGGGTACTTCAGCATTCGTATATAGAAGCTCTATCGATTTTCATTCATTAACTTTGTATTCTGCAACTTTGCTGAATTAGTTTCAACAGTTTTTTGGCAGAGTCCTGAGGTACTCTCTTTATAAGATTATACAGTCTGAAAACAGGGTAAGTTTACCTTCTTTCTTTCTGATTTGGATGCCTTTTATTTCTTTTTCTCACCTAACTGCTCTGACTAGGATTCTCAGTATTATGTTGAATAGAAGTAGCCAGAGTAAAAAAAAAAAAAAAGAAGTAGCCAGAGTGATCCTCCCTGTTTTATTTCTAATCTTACAGAAAAAGTTTTCCACTTTTCATGATTAAGTGTGATATTAATGTCATTGTTTCATATATGGCTTTTATTATATTGAAATAATGTAGTGGAATTTATTTTTACCTTTAAAATGTTTAAAAATATGTTATTAATATTATTTTCTATTGACAAATAATAATTGTATATATTTATGTGATACAATGTGCTCTTTTGATGTATGTATGCAAAGTGGCATATGTAAATCAAGTTAATTAACATATCCATCACCTTGGTTACCTATCATTTTTATAGTGAAATATTTGAAAATTAGTCTTATTTATTTTGAGATTAGTATATAACTATTGACTATAATCACTCTACTATGCAATAGTTTTCAAAACCTATTTATTCCTCCTATATACCTGAAACTTTGTACCCTTAGATTAACAAATCTTCATTCCCTCCATTTCCACTCACATCTCCTAGCCTTTGATAACCCTCATTCTACTCTCTACTTCTTTGAGTTCAGCTTTATTAGATTCCACATATAAGTCAGGTCTTGTGGTATTTGTCTTTTGGTGTATGGCTTATTTAACCCAGCATAATCCCTTCCAGATTTATCCATCTTGTCACAATGATAGGATTTCTCCCTTTTAAGGTTGAATAGCATTCCACTGTGTACATATACCACATATTCTTAATCTATTCATCCATTGATGGACTCTTAGATTGTTTGCATATCTTGGCTACTGTGAACATGGAAATGAAGATATCACTCTAGTAAATTAAATTCCATTCCTTTAGAGATATACCAAGAAGCATGATTACTGGATCCTGTGGGAGTTCAAGTTTTTGTTTTCTGAGGAAATTCCGTACTGTTTGAAGTAGAAATGATCATCTTTTTAAAACCTGATCTTGGAGGTAACACTCTGTCTCTTCAATTAGCAGCCTTTTATTTCAGCTTAAAGCAGGTCTAATGGCGATGAACTCCCTCAGCTTCTGTTTGTCTGAAAGTTTTTATTTCTAATGGACTGCTTTGCCAAGTAAAGTATTCTTCTTTGGCAGTCTTTTTAGTTTAGCACTTTGAATATGTTATCTTACTGTCTCCTGACCTGCAGGGTTTCTGATGAGGAATATACTGAAAGACATATTGGGCTTCTTTGACTGTGATATGTTTCTTATCTCTTGCTGCTTTTAGTATCTTTCTTTGTTTTAGAGCTTTGATCATTTGGTTATGATGTGTCTTGGCGAATTTCTCTTTGAGCTGGATTTGATTGGCAGTCTCTGAGCTTCCCTGTCTGGATGTTGTCATCTTTTCCCAGGTTTTGGAAAACGTAAGCCTTTATTAACTTAAATATTCTTTCTAGGTCTTTTTTCCCCCTCTCTTCTTCTTCAGGAACTTTTATTATGTGAAATTTAATTTGCTTGATGGTGTCCCACAATTTCAGCAGGCCTTCTTCATTCTTTTTTATCTTTTTTAATTTTTTTTTTATTTTTTTATTTTTTTGAGTTGGAGTCTCACTCTGTCGCCCAGACTGGAGTGCAGTAGCATGCTCCTGGCCACCGCAGCCTCGACCTGCTAGGCTCCTCCAGCAATCCTTCCACCTCAGCCTTCCAAGTAGCTGGAACTACAGGCACACGCTACCATGCCTGGCTAATTTTTTATTTATTGTAGAGATGAGGTCTCACCAAGTTGCCCCAGTGGGTCTTGAATCTGTATTTTTTTATCGTTCCTTGAACTCCTTGAAGAGAATTAATCTAAAGTCTTTGTCAGCCATTTCCTAGATCTCCATTTTGTATGGGTCCATTACTAGGCTTTGTTAATTTCTTTTGTTGGTATTATATTTCCCCGAATTTTTAAAATCTTTGTGCCTTTATACTGAGGGCTGCAAATGTGGGGAGACAGTAATTTCTTCTGGTCTTTGCAAGTGTTCTTAGGTGATGATAGATATTTACTATGTTGTCTAGCTTGGGATTCTAAATCAGCCAGCTGGTACCAATACTAGACAGGCATACCTTGGCATCGGGTTTTCTAGTTGAGTTGGGCTGCATTCTGTACTCTGAGGTCAAATGGTATCCGGCTGTGCTCCGTAGTCCAGTGAGAACACTGGCTGGACTCTGATGCAAGATGGGGCTCTGTTTTGCAATTGTCTCTGATTGGGCAGAGTTGCAAGTTGTCTTCCCTTGCTGGGAAGTCTGTTATCTGGAATCTATAGCTGGGCATGGCTATGTGATGGGCTCCAGTGTTGGCTAGGTGAAGTCTCTGACGTTGCTTGGCCACACAAGGTGGGCAGGGCCAGAGGTTATGCTGCACAGATATGTGTGAACTTGGGCTTACCTTCTGGCCTATGGTAAGCCTAAACAGAGCACTGAGGTTTGGTGGAGTCACCACTCTACTCTGCACGTAGGACTCGGTGAGGTCCCCTGTGGGTAATTGCTAACCTACAGTTGCTTCCTGACTTGGGGAAGACTAGAAGACTTAAGGAGAACACTAGAGCTTAGTTGAATCACCTCTCTACCACTAGGTTTGGGCAAGGCCAGATGTTCCCTCTGCACATCACTGACCCACAGTTACTCCTCAGTGTGAGGAAGATTTAATGTGAACACCAGAACTTTCTAGAACCACTTCTCTGTGGCTAGTGTTGGGTAGGGCCAGAGGCTCTCTCTGCAGCAAATCACTCACATACAATTGCCTCTCAACTTGGGGGAAGACGTAATAAAAGCAAGCCTGGAAAACCCATAAGCTGTTTGCTGATGCAAGATGCTCTTAGTTTCTCTGTTGTGACACCTCCATTGACTGGAATGCACAGCCACTACCAAGATCCCCATTCCAGTCACTGTGAACCTTACTCCCATTACTTACTCCTAAATGGCTCAAGATGGTCTAGATTTGCCAGTACTCCTAGTGTGTCCCCTGGGATGACACAGGAGTGAGCATCCTGGAAAAGGTCCTAGAATGGTAGAGAAGCTAAATATCAACCTCCAACTCAGTTTTACCACTGTAGGTGTAGCAGGAAAAATAGAGAGATTGTGACACCGAGACTATTATAGGAAGTGGCACTTTATTACGCTGGCCAGCACAGCACAACGGGCCCGAGAATTTCATGCATCCAAATCAAGCTCGAGCACCCCAGAACAGGAGACGTGGGGTTTTATACCCTCGTTTAGGTAAGGGAGGGGGGTCATGTTGAGTGATTAGATATTTCCTTTGGAATCTTACAAGGTTGTACTCAGCAAAATCAGATTTTTTAAAGAACAAATGGTTTCCAGGAACTGCAAGATTGTAAACCGTCAACTTCAGAAGAGGGGTTTTAGATAAGACTCTTCCATTTCCATGAAATAGCCAATCTCTGGACCATTTGGCCTTTCTTAAACAAAACCTGCCTGGTGCTGAGTGGGTCTTTAAAGTTGCAACTTGCCTTTCAAAAGGAAATACCTTTAACTGCTATCAACTCCTTTCCTGCCCTGGGCTAGTGATTGCCATGAGGCCAGCTGCTGATCCTGAACCAGCTACATGTTTCTGTGTTTATTCACTCAATCATACAAGAAATATATTTGAGCATTTGCCGCATCCTGCCACATAGAAACTGTGGGTCCAGGGGAATTCTCTTTGTGTGGCACTGTTCTAGCTTGGAGGAGGAACATCACAGTCGAAAAGAACCATTTTCCATACCATATGTCTTTTCTTGGGTCTGTGCTTCAGGGAATTATCTCAGCCTTACTACTGAGTTCTGAGATATACAGGATGTTGTTCTCGCCTTTTCATAGTGTGGCAGAAAGGGAGCTGATAGCAGTTAAAAGTATTCCCTTTGAGAGATCAATCTGCAAGCTCCGAAAACCTGCCAGACAGGTTTTTGCTTGGGAAAGTCAAATAGCAGAGAATGGTTTTCTTGGAAATGCAAAAGAGTGACCAAATCACAAACTTATCCAAATCCCCTCTTTTGAAGTTGACAGTTTACAACCCTACTTGCCATGCATTTCCTGAAGACCATTTGTTCTTTGAAAGATTTAATTTTGCTGAGTACAACTTTGTAAATTCCAAAGAAAATGTGTAATCGCTCAACCCGACCCCCCCACCTTACCTGAACTGGGTATAAGACCCCTCTTCTCTCTTCCCGGAGTGCTTGGCCTGGAAGCATTAGCACGCCATGTCCGTCAGTGTAAATAAAATTGTCACTTCCTATAATGGCCTTGGTGTCACGTCCTCTCTGTGTTCCCACTACAATAGTTGCTAGCTGGGTTTCTGTGAGGAGTGGGCAGGTAACTCCTATCTGAAGTGCGATAACTCCTATTCTACCATCTTGCTGATGTTACTCAGAATATCTTCTTTTTTTTTTGAGTTGAGTTGGAGTCTCACTCTGTCGCCCAGACTGGAGTGCAGTAGCTGCTCCCAGCCACCGCAGCCTCGACCTGCTGGGCTCCGGCGATCCTTCCACCTCAGCATTCCAAGTAGCCGGAATTACAGGCATGCGCTACCACACCCGGCTGATTTTTGATTTATTGTAGAGATGAGGTTTCGCCAAGTTGCCCAGGCGGGTCTTGAACCCGCGGGCTCAGGCAATCCACTCACCTCAGCCTCCAAAGGCGCAGGATTACAGGCTGAGCCACCGAGCCCAGCTACTCAGAATATCTTTATTCAAGCATCTAGACAAAGAATACTTTAAAAACTTAAAAATTCATTAAAAAGAATCTTTCAAAAAATAAACACAGAGGAACAAAGTCCATTATTCTAACCTATTTGTTAAATATACTAGAAATAATTAAAAACTAAGTCTGGGCTTCTCCACGCGTTGGAATACCTCCCTGGAAGAGCTTCTCTATGAGAAAAATGCTGTTAGGGGAAGTTGTAATTGATATCCTGTGTGGCAAATGGAATGCAATAGCTGAAGTGATCAGGAAGTACCAGCATTGTGCAACTTTTCCACCAAAGGGGCTCCGCGCTTTGTCTTGCTTGGTTGCTGGCTGCTCACTGTGAGGGGCATGCTTTCTTTGCAAATTCTTAACATTTTTTGATCTTATTTTAGAAACAGTCTAGAATTGCACTGTGGTAGAGGCATGAAATGATACCTAAGCAAGTTGTAAATTGGCAATTTAGTCTAGCAGAAGTGTGGGAAGCCTTTCAGGCATTTGAGGGTAATCAACAGAGCTCAGGGTGTTAATTCAGTGGGACACCATGGCCATTCTTTGTTTTGCTAAAAAGAAAACACAATGGGGGGTCTCTTCTGTAGATCCTGCCTATGAGAACATGAATATTTCCTTCAATTTTCACCATGTCCTCAACAGGACAGGACACCCTCAGACAGCCATGTGAAATACAAACAAACAAACAAACAAACAAAAGAATCTCAGAGGTATACATTCCACAAAATTTTACTGTAAAGTTTGGAATACTTCACCAAGTAATTCCATTCAAACCTCTCATTCTTATAATCTTCCTCCAACCCCTGTGGTCACCTCTTTTCAACCTCTCTTTCTGACTACCTTCTTCTGTCTGCTTTTCAAAAATTGATTTTATAAATCAGGGCTTTGACTTTTTTGCCATACTGTCAGTTGTCAAAATTTTTTTTTAATCCAGTGTTAGATAAGGAAAAAATTTACTTTAAAAGACTATTACAATAGAGATAATGCTCTGATCTCAGAAATCTGCAAGCAACTCAAAATTAAACAGAAAGTGGCTTTTATTTTAAATGATAAGGTGTTGCAAGCAGTAAGCATAAGTGGATAAGCAGATGAAGAGAAGTAAGCAGAATGCATGACCGTATTTGACAGGAAATGTATCTTGCTGGGGTCATCCAGTTCTCAGGATAAGCTGAGAAGGGCACATATTCTGAATCTGAGTGCTTGCTGAGAATTGAAGGTAAGGGAAAGTTCAGTGTCCTTTGAAGAGGAGAGAAGCCTCTCTAAAGTTTGGTCAAGGCAAAGCAGAGGGTAAGAAAAAGGCAATTGTGAACAGTAGTTCTCAGCTTTGGCCCAACATTACAACAATCTGGGGTACTTAAAAAAATTCCAGTGTTCAGGTGACATCCCAAAGCAATAGGGATCCCTGGCATCATTATTTTTTCAAGCCCCCCAGGTGACTCCCAAATGCAACTACACCACACATTAGCTCTACGTGAGTGACCTGAACAGTCTTACCAATCAGGCTTCTTTAACATATTGCTTATATGGTAATGATGCCCAAATTATCACCTACAGCTGGGCTTTCTCCCTTGCCCTCAAAATCTACGTACACAAATGCCAAGTCAATATTGAACTTGAATTTTTCCAGATGTTTCATCTCAAAATTTTTCAAACTGAACTAATTATCTGACCTGACTGTTTCTCTCTCTCCTGATTAACAATATAACCATTTACACACTCTGCCACCAAAGCTGAATCCTGAGTGTCCCTCAATGCTTCCCTCTCTGACCTTTTCCACCTGTGGTTAGTTACCAATATCTGTTTATTTTATCTCTTAGTTATCTCTCTACTCTTGTTCTCTTTCTCCAGTCCCACCATCTCAGCCTCAGTTCAGGTTCCCCTCTCTTGTCTTTTGGTCTATTGCAAACATTTCCTAAATCAGTTCTGCATGGACTCATTTCTTCCATGCCCATCCTTCTTCCCTCTACCACAGTTATTTTTATTTTTATTTTTTGAGTCAAAGTTTCACACTGTTGCCCAGGCTGGAGTGCAGTGGCATGCTCATGGCCACCCCAGTGTTGACCTGCTGGGCTCAGGTGATCTTTCTGCCTCAGCTTTCCAAGTAGCCAGAACTACTGGCACGTACTACCATACCTGGCTAATTTCTTGATACATTGTAGAGACGAGAGATCTCATCAAGTTGCTCAGGTTGGCCTTCAATGCCTGGGCTAAGGCAATCCTCTCGCCTTGGCCTCCCAAAGTGCTGGGATTACAGGCTTGAGCCACTGCGCCCAGCCCCACAGTTACTTTTATATCCAGGTTTTCCAACAAAAAATTACAAAGCATGTAGTGAAATAGGAAAGTATGACCCAAATGTTAGAAAAGCAAGTAATAAAAACATCTGTGAGAGTGACCAGATGTCAAGTTTACCAGAAAAACACTTCAAAATAGTCATTATAAGCATTAACGTTTGCAAATTTTTCTCCCATTCTGTAGGTTGTTTATTCACCTTGCTGATTGTTCCTTTTGCTGTGCAAAAGTTTATTAGCTTGATGCAATTCCAATTGTCTATTTTTGCCTCTAACGCCTGTGCTTTTGAGGTTTTCTTCAAGAAAATTCTTTGTGCAAACCAATGTCCTAAAGCAATACCTCAATGTTTTCCTCTAATAATTTCATAATTTTGGACCTTGCATGTTAAGTGTTAATCAATTGATAGGGTTCTAGTTTCGTTCTCCCACATTGGCTTATCCAGCATCATTTATTGAAGAGACTATCCTTTCCCAATATTATATGTTCTTGGTGATTTGTTGAAAATCAGTTGGCTATAAATGTGTGGATTTAATTCTGGGTTGTCTATTCTGTTCCATTTGTGTGTATGTCTGTTTTGTTCCAGTACCATGTTGTTTTGGTTATTATAGCTTTGCAACATAGTTTGAAGTCAAGTAGTGTGATCCTTTCAGCTTTTTTCTTTGTGCTCAGTATTGCCGTGGCTTTTTGGGGCCTTTCTATGGTTCCATATGAATTTTAATATTGATTTTGCTATTTTTGTGAAGAATATTATTTGAATTTAGATAGGATTGCATTGAATCTGCAGATCACTTTGGGTAGTATGAACATTTTAACAATATTAATTTTTTCAATCCATGAGCATGGGAGACTCCATTTCTGTTTCTACTTCAATTACTTTCATCGGTTTTTCTAAAAAATAGTTTGCATCATAGAGATTGTTCACCTTTTTGGTTAAATTATTATGTATTTTATTTTCTTGTAGCTATTGTACATGAAATTACTTTCTTGATTTATTTTTCAGATAGAAATGCTATTAATTTTTGTATGTTGATTTTGTATCCTGCCACTTTAGTGGATTTTTTTTAATCAGTTCTAACAGTTTTTTGGTGGTTTTTAGGTTTTTCAGTATATGAATGTGTCTTCAAACATAGACCATTTGACCTCTTTCAGATTTGGATGCCCTTTATTTCTCTTTCTTGCCTAATTACTTTGGCTAGGACCACCAGTATTGTGTTGAATAAAAGAGGTGAAAGTGGGTATTTTTGACTTGTTTTAGATCATAGTTCTAAGGCTTTCCAGTTTTCCTCTTTAGTATAATGTTAGCTGTGAGTTTGTCATATAGGGCCCTTATTGTTTTGAAGTATGTTTCTTTCATACCCAGCTTATTGAATGTTTTCTGCCATTAAGTGATGTTGAATTTTATTGAATGCTTTTTAACATCTACCAAAATGATTTTCATTTTTGTCTTTGATTCTGTTGAAGGAATGTGTCACATTTTTTATTTGCATACACTCAACTATCTTTTCATCCATGAAAAAAATCTACTTTATCATGGTGAATGATATTTTTAATGTGTTCTTGAATTGAGTTTGCTAGTGTTTTGTTGAGGATTTTTACATCTACAGTCATTAGGTATATCGGCCTGTAGATTTCTTTTTATTGTATTCTTATCTGATTTTGGTATCAGGGTAATTCTCACCTTGTAGAATGAGTTTGGAAGTATTCCTTTTTCTTTCATTTTTTTGCAATAGTTTGAGAAGAATTAGTATTAGTTCTTCTTTAAATATTTGGTAGCTTCAGCAGTGAAGCCATCAGGTCCTGGGCTTTTCTTTGATAGAAAACTTTTTATTACTGCTTCAATATCTTTCCTCTTTATTGGTCTGTTCAAGTTTTCTGTGTCACCATGGTTCAATCCTGATAGGTTGTAAGTGTCCACAAATTTATTCATTTCTCCTAGGTATTTCAATTTATTGGTGCATAGCTGATCATAATAGTCTTTAATGGTCTTTTGTATTTCTGTGGTATAAGTTGCAATGTTTCCTTTTTCATTCAAATTTTGTTTACTTGAGGTCTTCTCTACTTTTTTCCTTAGGTAGTCTAGATAAAAGCGTATCTATTTTGTTTATTTTTCCCAAAGAACAAATTTTATTTTGTCAATCCTCTATATTTTTTTAGTTTCAATTTCATTTGTTTCTATTTAAATATTTATTATTTATTTTCTTCTACTGAGTTTGATTTGTTCTTGTTTTTTCTAGTTCCTTGAGGTGCAATTTTTTGGCTGTTTCTTTGAAGTCTTTCTTTTTTTTCATGTAGGCATTTATTGCAATAAACTTTCCTCTTAGTACTGATTTTGCTGTGTCTCATTTTGGTATGTTGTGTTTCATTTGTATTTTTTCAAGAAATTTTAAAAATTTCTTCTCAATTTCTTCTTTGACCCACTGGTTGCTTGGGTGTATGTTGTTTAATTGTTATGTATTTTTTTACACTTTTCAAAGTTACTCCTCATATTGATTTATAGTTTTATTGTGTTGTGGTTAGAAAAAATGCTTGTAAGAAAAAATTGCTTGATTTTGACTTTTCAAAATTTGCTAAGACAAAAATAACAGTCACGGAGGCATCACACTGCCTGACTTCAAATTATACTATAAGGCTATAGTAACTAAAACAGCATGGTACTTGTGTAAGAATAGACAGATTGACCAATGGAGCAGAATAGAGAACCAAGAAATAAAACCACATTCCTACAACCAACTGAACATAGACAAAGCTAACAAAAATAAACAATGGGGAAAGGACACCCTATCCAATAAATGGTGCTGGGGAAATAGGCTAGCTTTATGTAGAAGAATGAAACTGGACCCCATCTCTCACCATATACAAAAATTAACTCAAGATGGATCAAAGATTTAAATGTAAAACCTGAAATTATAAAAATCCTAGAAGACAACCAAGGAAACACTCTTTGAACATTGGTGTAGACAAAGAATTTATGACAAAGACCCCAAAAGCAATTGCAACAAAAAACTAATATAGACAAATGAAGCTAAAAAAAAAAAAAAAAGAAAAACACAGCAAAAGAAATAATCAACAGAGTGAACAAAAAAACCCTACTGAATGGGAGAAACTATTCACAAATTATGCCTGAGACAAAGGGCTTATACACAGAATCTACAAGGAACTCAAACAACTCAACCCACCCCACACACAAATCAAATAACCATATCAAAAAATGGGCAAAGAACATGAATGAGCACTTCTCAAAAGAAGGCTCACAAGTGGCCAACAAACATATAAAAAAAATATTCAACATCATCAGTCATCAGAGAAATGCAAATTGAAACAATAATAAGATATCACCTCACAACAATCAGAATTGCCATTATTAGAAAGTCAAAGAACAAGAGATGTTGGGGCAATTGTAGAGAAAAGGGGATGTGCATCACTTTGATGAGCATGGGATTGTAAACTAGTTCAGTATCTATGGAAAACTGTCTGGAGATTTCTCAAGAACTAAAAATTGAATTAGCATTTGACCCAGAATCCCACTACTAGGGATCTACTCAAAGAAAAATAAATCAATATAGAAAAAACATACCTGTACTCACATGTTCGATGCAGCACTATTCACAATAGCAAAATCATTGAACAAAAATTAAGTGCCCATCAACAATTGACTAGATAAAGAAAATGTGGTATATATGTATACCATGGAATACTACACAGCCATAAAAAGCCATAAAAAAGAATGAAATTATGTCCTTTGCAGCAACACGGATAGAGCTGGAGATCATCTTAGGTGGTTATCAGAAACAGATGACTAAACACTGCATGTTCTCACTCATATGTGGGAGCTAAACGGTCACAAAGATGGAAATACTAGACACTGAGAATACCAATAAGGGGGAAAGTAAGGAGGAGGATTAGGGTTTAGAAACTACTGATGAGATACAATGTTTACTATCTGGAGAATGGGCCACCTGTGACCCAATCTCCATCACTACACAATATGCCCACGTACCAAACATGCATATGTACCCCTTAAATCTATAATTTTAAAAGTTGTTAAGACTTGTTTTCTGTCCTAAATATGGTATATCCTGGATAGCATCCCATGTGCTGATGAGAAGAATATGTTTTCTGTAGATGTTTGATGAAATGTTCAGCAACCGTCACTTAGGTCAATTTTATCCAGAGCATAGTTTAACTTTGATGTTTTTTTGTTGATTTTCTTCCTGTATGGTCTGCCCATTGCTGAAAGAGAAATTTTGAAGTCCTCTACTATTACTGTACTGTAGCCTGTCTGTTGCATTAGATGTATTAATATTTGCTTCATATAATTGGGTGCTCTGATAGTGGGTAGATATATATTTATTATTATTGTATACTCTTGCTAAATTGACCCCTCTGTTATTACATAATAACCCTTTTGTCTCTTTTTTAATGTTTGTCTTATACTCTAAGTATAACCATTCTTTTGTTTTGTTTTGTTTTGTTTCGGTTTGGGTTTTTATTTCATAAAATATCTTTTTCCATTCCTTCACTGTCACTCTATATATGTCCTTACACGTAAAATTAGCTTCCTATAGACAGTATATTTTTAAATTCATTTAGCTGCTCTATGTTTTTCCCTTGGAGAACCTAATTCATTTACATTGAAGGTAATTAGTGATAGATAAGGACATAATCCTGCTATTTTGTTATTATTTTTAATTTTTTCACAACTCCTCTCTTTTGTTCTTCCTTTCTTACTATGTTTTTTTTTTTGTAGTTAAGTGATTTTCTCTGGTAATATGTTGCAATTCCTTGATTTTTATTTTTAGTTTACCTACTATAGGTGTTTTTTTAACCTTCCCTTTGTAACGGCTGTAATAGTTAGTACTGAAAGTAGTTCTAAGAAGCACTCTCGCACATGGGGTTATAGAATTGGATCATTTTCTGGCCAAGGGGCAACAAGGATTAATGTCTGGTGGTTAAGTGTGAAGAAAGAAAATGATGTACTCATATCTGTCAAGTGTGAATTTATGGGGCAACATGAAGACCAGAAGGCCCTCACAGCAGTGCTTAACAAGTCTTTAATCTTCCAAAGCCAAAATCAAAGCTGTACTGCAAATTGGGCCTGAGATCTGACGATGAGAGCAGCAGAGTGTGAACAATGGTAGTAGTCAGGATGGAGGTGTGCCATACTCTGCATCTCCCAGTGCTTGCTCAATGAACCCAGGTACTGGGGTCTGATGGAGGGCGAGAGTATACGTGTGTCACAGCAGCATGGATTATCTCTCCCTAAAGTTCATCTAGGTACTGTTGTTAGATGTATGATCTGTTAGCGGTTTAGACCATGCTGAGCCCTCTGCACGTAACCATCCCTTAAAAAGATCAGCCAAACACCCTGAATGGGATGATTTTCACTTATTTGTCTTATTGAGGTTGATACACATTCTAGTAATGCAGCTGCCTTTCCTGCTCACAAAGCCTTAACTGACACCACCATCTGAGGGCTCTCAGAATGCTGGATTTATCACCCCAAGATCCCACATGACATAAAGCAGAACTAGGCATCCACTTTACAGCAAAAGTAAAAACGGCACATGACCAAGGGACCTACTGCTTCTACCAAGTACCCAGAATCTTCCAGTCTGGTAGTATGCCTGAGGCACAAGCTCAAAGATGACACACTGAGAGATTGGAGTGCAGTGTTAGTTATTACTGCTGAGTAACAAATTATACCAACTGCCTTAAAACAGGAACAGTTGATTATTTTGTTTTATTGATTTGGGAGACAAAAGGAATCGCTCTCCATCCAACAGCTGGAGAGAATCTGAAGCCTGCCAACAACCATCAGTCTGGAAGTAAATCTTCCCCAAGTTGAGAGCTTCAGATAAGCAGTATCACCTTCCAACTTCTTGACTGCAACCTCATAGAGGACACTGAACCAGAACAATCCAGATAAGATATTTCTGACTTACAAGAACTGAGGTGATAAACAGTGGTTGTTTTACGCTCCTAAGCTTTGTCTAATTTATTATGCAGTGATCGTAGACTATGCACTAAGCAATTATTAAATCTAGATTTTTATTTTGTGCAAACACCCAGGCTTGGTTTCTTTGGGCCAGATTATATATCCAATCATTAAGACCAACGCCTTTGGCAAAGCGTGGTACTGGAATGCAGAGAAAGGCTCCCTTTCGGAGTCTTATGACAAGAATGGGAATTGATCCAATGTGTCCTGTAACCCCATTATGTAAAAGAAGGGAAAGAAGATATGTAAATTATGTTATTCTCAAGGATAACTATAAAAAGTTATGCTTCATTTGCAATGGCAGTTCTAAGCCCGAAGCCAGTTAAATGCGGGACCAGAAGAGAATTCTGAATGTAGAGAAGACGCTTCTTGAAGCACAGAGAGACTATACATGTTATACAAAGCTGAAGAGTAGAAGGATGGCGAAGAGGTTATTCCTTCTACTCCCAAAAGAATATCTCAGTTGCAGTCCCACCCAGACTTCTCTGTGTGCATGGAGAACGCTTAGGCAATCACATGTGTCTTTCTGAAAGAATAACAAAAACTGAAGTGTTACTTCTACTTATGACTTAAAGGCCCTATTATTCCTGGGTCCTACACTGACATCAAGAGCTCATTCTGACCCTCAGAAACCTTCAGAGTATTTTTTAAAATTTAATTCCAATGCCCTTAAAGACGAGGAAGCTCTCCTCTTCCCCATGTCTCTACATATCTCTATTGTCTCATGCATAGCCTGTGTGTGCATTAACATTCTGTGCCAAAAGCCTTGGAGGGTTTTCTGTGTAAGATTACTCTCATCATGCACAGTAATTTAGTTCTCATAATTATACTTATCACTCACAGAGAAATTTAAAAAAACAAATGAACAATCAAAAACAAATAGATAATACAGGCATATGCATGTGACCCTTCCATATTAGAGGACCACAAGATCAGACATCCAGAATGAGTAGGTTAACCAAAAGTAAGCAAAGAGCAGCAGTCAATACTCCACTTTGCAAATTAGACACAGTCTTTGCATCATGAAGAAGGAAATAATAATAAAGAAGCAAAATATTTATCGAACTATAGGGCCATAGGTCTAATTTATTATCAGAATGGAGTCAGATAATATTACCAGTAGTAGAAGTCTCTCATACAGCCCCTAAACAGCAAAACAGCAAAGGCTAAGTCAAAAAAAATTAGGGACAGACATTTCTTACACTGGCAAGAAAATAATTTTCTTGGCTTTGCCAGTAGAAAAATGGATAATATTCAAGTACTTCATTACATCTGACAGTTGTAGGGACAGTGAACAGGCTGTGCTGAGAACATGCTTTTCCTGTGGTCAATCATACTCGTGTTTTCTTCCTCACATTAATCTCTGTTCATCTTAATCACTTTTAAATGGGAGAGAGTTGATGATGTCATCGGTAAATTTTTTTTCTTACAAAATGAAGTTTTAAATACATCTGAGGAACAACATTGTTTTTCACAACCAGTACCTTTTCATTTTATTGCTTATACTTCCATAAGAAATAGTTGCTCACAATTTGGGTAAAGTCAAGGACCAGCTTCCATGTCAACACCAGAGAGGGAAAAAAGCCATGGTCAGATTCTTATTTCCTGCAGCATAGGAGACCAGACTTTTTAAACAACCATCCACTGAAAACAATTTTAAAGTACCAGATAAAATATCCTAAAGAAATAACTTTTAAAAGCAATAACTGAGAAGAAAAGAGCATAGAAAATATTCACTAGTGAAAAACAAAGTGAAAGCAATAATCAAGGAAAGTCAGTAAGCTCTGATGGCATGAGCCAAACTCTGGTAACTTAGTGTTTCTGTTATTCTCCTGGTTGAGGGATGAGGGGGGCAGAAATTAAGGCTAGAGCACATCCAAGGTTCAGATAATAGTAGAAAACCCTCTCATAAGGCTGGGGTTCCCAAATGCCACATATCTGGGGTAGAAGTGAATTAGAAATACACTCAGAAAAGTACAGCAAGGAGACTTGTCTTCTTATACTTTGGAACTGGGGTCAGAAAAGAAATTATGCAGAGAATTCGTAAACAAAACTGATCCTTTCTCATGAGTTCTTTTGTCTGAATTCAACACACTATATAGTCCAGAAAAACTTCACTCTGAGAACTCTCTGGAAATTCCAGTCATGTATCAGGAAGCAAATATAAACACTCTCTGGAGCAATGTATTTTGAAATCAGGACTTTGTCCCTTTGATAAAGTTCTAAGGAAATGAGTACATAGAAAATAGATACTATGCTCACGTGTGCATGCACATGTGTGAGTACACACACGCACAGACTACACATTAGGAAAATTTCACCCTGTGTGAGGGTCAATGGAAATCACGATGAGCAGAATCAGACCTCTCAAGTCCAATACGAGAATTACCAGTCTCAAAATATAAAAGTGGTAGGTTTAACATCTTTTAAAAAAAAGAAAGAAAAATGCAGATATCAAAAAATAAATAAATAAAACACAAAGAATGAGCTGTGCCAATAAATAAAGAGATAAAATTTAAAAAGAGAAATTAAAACAATAGGAAGAGACAAGGTCCATAAAATAAAAAATCAGATTTGAGATTCTCAAATCAGATAGAAATTCTCAAACACATAAAACAACAAAACTCAATATGAGTCAAACAGCATATCATATATTTCATATCCTCTATATCATATCATATATATGCTAATAAAAGAATTACTACCCAAGAAGACAGTTTTGAAAAATAACTCCAGAAATGGCAGGGAGACGGAGAAATTAAAAATGCAAAGAAGCCGGGCTCGGTGGCTCAGCCTGTAATCCCGCGCCTTTGGGAGACTGAGGTGAGTGGATTGCCTGAGCCCGCAGGTTAGAGACCCGCCTGGGCAGTGAGACCTCATCTCTACAATAAATAAAAAAATCAGCCGGGCGTGGTAGTGCTCGCCTGTAATTTCGGCTACTCGGAAGGCTGAGGCAGAAGGATCACCGGAGCCCAGCAGGTCGAGGCTGCGGTGGCCGGGAGCAGCCACTGCACTCCAGTCTGGGCGATAGAGTGAGACTCCAACTCAAAAAAAAAAAATGCAAAGAAAAAAATTAAGACTAAAGTACTTGAAGGATCAGTCCAACAAGTTTCCAATTGAAGTTTCAGCAATGAACAAAAGATAGAATAAAGGAAGTGGCAAAGCAATGTCTAAAATGACGAATGCAGAAAAAATCCTGACATTACCAAATCCAGGAAGCTCATTGATCCTTAAATAAAATAAATAAAAGAAATCCATACTTAGAAATAACATAATGAACTTCAGAGTCAGAAAAAAAATACAGTCTAAAAACTGCAGTTGTGATCATCTAAAATAAGAAACAATGAGACTTAGAACTAATGTCTTCCCGGAAACACTAGAATCCAAAAATGAGTCATATCTACAATTTCCTGAAAGAAAAGAAAGTGTCACTGTTAAAATGTCCATACTGCCCAAAGCAACCTACTGATTTGATGCAATCACTATCAAAATTCCAATGTCACTTTTGACGATAATTTAAAAAACTAACATTTATATGGAACCACAAAAGATCCAAACAGCCAAAACAATCTTGAGCAAAAAGAACAAAGCTGAAGGTATTATATGCCCTGATTTCAAAATATAAAGCAATTGAAATTAAAACAGTATGGTATGAGCATAAAAATAGACACATCAACCAATGGAATAGGATAGAAAGTCCATAGGATAGACAACCAATGGAATAGGATAGAAAGTCCAGGAAAAAACCCACATGCTTATGGTCAGTTGATTTTTGACAAGGGTAGAAAGGACACATAATGAAGAAAGAACAGTCTTTTCAATAGCTGGTTAGCCACATGCAAAGGAATACAATCTGATCCTTAACAAAATGACAAAAATGAATTCAAAATGGACTAAGAACTTAAGACCTGAAACCATAAAACTAGAAGAAAGAAAATAGGGGAAAAGCTCCGTGACATTGGTCTGGGCAACACAATTTTTGGATATAACTTCCAAAGAACAGGCAACAAAAACAAAAACAGACAAATGGGATTGCATCAAACTTCAAAGCTTTTGCATAGCAAAGGAAACAATTAGCAAAGTGAAGAGACAACTTATAGAGTAGGAGAAAATGTTTGCAAACCATATACATCTGATGAGGGGTTAATGATAAGAACATAAAAAAGTTCAAACAACTCAATTAACAAAGAGTCTAATAATCCAATTTTAAAAATAGGCAAAGGACTTCACAGACATTTCTCTAAAAAAGATACACAAATGACTAACAGATACATGAACAAATGTTCAACATCACTAATTATTAGAGAGATGCAAATTACAACCGCAGTGAAATATCACCTCACAGCTGTTAGAATGTTTACATCAAAAAGATGAAAGAAGCCGGGCTTGGTGGCTCAGCCTGTAATCCCACACCTTTGGGAGGCTGAGGTGAGTGGATTGCCTGAGCCCGTGGGTTCAAGACCCGCCTGGGCAGGCGAGACCTCATCTCTACAATAAATCAAAAAATCAGCCGGGTGTGGTAGTGCATGCCTGTAATTCCGGCTACTGGGAAGGCTGAGGCGGAAGGATCTCTGGAGCCCAGCAGGTCAAGGCTGCGGTGGCCGGGAGCGGCCACTGCACTCCAGTCTGGGTGACAGAGTGAGACTCCAACTCAAAATAATAATAATATTAATAATAACAATAATAATAAAAAGATGAAAGAAGCCGGGCTCGGTGGCTCAGTCTGTAATCCCACGCTTTGGGAGGTTGAGGTGAGTGAATTGCCTAAGCCCACGGGTTCGAGACTCGCCTGGGCAAGTTGGCGAGACATCATCTCTACAATAAATCAAAAATTAGCCAGGTGTGGTAGCGCGTGCCTATAGTTCCAGCTACTTAGAAGGCTGAGGCGGAAGGATCGCCGGAGCCCAGCAGGTCCAGGCTGCGG
>NW_007248853.1:18514-47708 GCF_000164805.1 Carlito syrichta
TGCACTCCAGTCTGGGCGACAGAGTGAGACTCCAACCCAAAAAAAAAAAAAAAAGATGAAAGAATGTAGAGAAAACTCTTGTACCTTGTTGGTGGGAATGTAAACCAGTATAGCCAAGAATGGTATGGAACTTTCTAAAAAAACTAAACATTGAACTTGCATATGATCCAACATTCCCACTTCTGGGTGTACAGCCAAAGGAATATGTCAATATGTCAAGAGATATGTGAACTCTTATGTTTGCTGCATTATTCACAATAGCCACTATATGGAATCAACTCAAGTGTCCAACACAAATGAATGGATAAAGAAATCATGGTATGTACACACAATATAATATTATTCAGTCTTAAAAAAGAAGGAAATTCTGTCATTTGTGACAACATGGGTGAATGTGGATGCCAGTAGCTAAATGAAATAGGCGGGGCACAGAAAGACAAATATCATATGATCTTGCATACATATCTGGAATCTAATGAAGTTGAACTGACAGAAGTAGATGGTTACCAGAGGAATGAGGTGAGAGTAATCAGGGTGTTGTTGGTCAAAGGGTACAAAGTTTCCAGTAGCCAATAGGAATACGTTTTGACTTCTATTGCTCAGCAGAATGACTATAGTCAATAATAATGTGTTACATATTACAAAATAGCAAAGTAAATTTCAAATGTCTTACAAAAATATAGGTAAAAGGTGAGGAATATGTTAATTAGGTGGATTTAATCATTTCACATGGTATACATATATCAAAACACCACATTATGCACCATAAATGTATACAATTATGGTTTGCCAATTAAAAATAATATTAATTAAAAAGTTAGCCAGATGTGGTGCCTCAGCCTGTAATCCCAGCACTTAGGGAGGCCAAGGCAAGAGGATTACTTGAGCCTGGAGGTTCGAGACAGCCTGGGCAACTTGGTGAGACCTCGTCTCTACAATAAATTACAAAAACTAGCTGTGTGAGGTGGCATACATCTGTAGTTCCAACTACTTGGATGACTGAGGTGGAAGGATCATCTAAGCCCAACAGGTTGAGGCTGTGGTGGCCCTGAGCGTGCCACTGCACTCCAGCCCGGGTGGCAAGAGTGAGACTCCAACTAAAAAAAAAAAAAAGTTTAACAATAAAATAGACTTGCTTATTTTTAAAAAAGAAAAGCAAGTGTCAGGCTAGAAGTCAAACTTTCATTCTCAGTCTAGTGGATTTTTTTCAAGAATAAGAGTGAAATACAGTGTGTTTCACACATGGAAACAAAAGATTGTATGTGCCCAACAGATTATCACTAAAAGAAATGTAAAGGATATATCCCTGGCAATAGAAAAAGGATTCCAAATAATAATATTTACTTCACTCGATTTCAAGACTTATTATAAAGCTATAGCAAATAAGAAAGTGTGGTATTTGCACAAGTGTTGAAAAACAAACAAAATAGTGTATATATGTGTGTGTGTATACATATAGGGGATAGGGCATGCCACAAAAAAAAAAATTTTTTTTTTTGAGTCAGAGTCTCACTGTCACCCAGGCTGGAGTGCAGTGGCATGCTCACAGCCACCACAGCCTTGACCTGCGGGGCTCAGGTGATTCTTCTGCCTCAGCCTTCCAAGTAGCTGGAATTCAGGCACACGCCACCATGCTCGGCTAATTTTTTTTTATTTAATGTAGAGATGAGGTCTCACCAAGTTGCCCAGGCTAATTGTGAATCCTTGGCCTCAGGCAATCTTCTCACCTCCACCTCCCAAAGTGCTGGGATTACAGATGTGAGCCACTGAGCCCAGTGTGCCCCCCAAAATTTTAAGAGATGTTATCTATGTATTACTTTTTAAAGTTGAATTGAATTACAGTAGCGATGTGTAGTGTTATGTTTGCTCAACCACGCTTTTGTCATTTTCTTTGACTGTCCTGCCTGTCATATGGTGACACTAGCATTCATTTGATTAATGCCATCTCTTGAGCAAACATCCTACTTAAAATGTGTATACATTTTTGGCATCCCCGCATGTGTGTGTTGTGTGTACACACGTATATATGTGTGCATGTGTGTATATTTTGTTCTTCTTTATGACTGCATAGTATCCCAATGTGTACACATGGCACATTTTCTTAATCCAGTCCACCTTTGATGGGCATCTGGGTTGGTTCCATGTTTTTGTTATTGTGATTACTGCTGCAATAAACATACGTTTGCAGGTGTTTTTTTGGTAGAGTAATTTGTGTTCCTTTGGGTATATTTCCAGGGGTGGGATTGCTGGGTCAAATGGTAACTCTATCTTAAAATATTTGAGAAGTCTCCAAACTCCACAGAGTTGAATTTACACACAGAGTTGAATTTATACAGAGTTGCTTTCCACAGAAGTTGAATTTACTTGCATTCTCACCAATAGTGTACGAGTGTTCCCTTTTCTTCTCAGTCTCACGAAAACCTGTTGTGTTGTTGTTGTTGTTTTTTTAATGATAACCATCCTGACCAGTGTGAGATGGTATCTCATTGTACTTTTGATTTGCATTTCTCTGATGATCAGTGATGCTGAGCATTTTTTCCTGTTTGTTGGCTGCTTGGACATATTTCTTTGAGAAGTATGTTTTCATATCCTCATTTCTGCTCACTTTTAAATGGGATTATTGATTTGTTTTTCCCTTTTGATTTTCATTTGAGTTCTTTATAGTTCCTGGAGTTAAGCCTTTGTCAGATGCATAGCCTACAAATATTGTTTCCATTCCATGGGTTGTCTCTTTACTCTCTTGATGGTTCCTTTGTTGTGCAAAAACTTTTTAGCTTGATAACATCCCATCAGTCAGTTTTAGTTTTTGCAACATTTGCTTTTGAGGATTTGGACACGAATTAATTATATCCTAAGCTGATCAATCCAGGAGGGTGTCCTCTAGTTTTACTTCTAAGATTCTTATAGTTTGAGATTTCACATTTAAATCCTTGATCCATTTTGAATTAATTTTTGTATTTGATGATAGTTAGGGGTCCAGATTCATTCTTCTGCATGTTGTTAGCCAGTTTCCCAAAAGTATATGCTAAGTATAGTTTCCTTTCCCCGATGTTTGTTTTTATTAACTTTGTTGAAGATGAGTTGAAGTTCTGTGGTTTTATTTCTTGATTCTCTTTCCTGTTTCATTGGTTTACCTGCCTATTTTTGTACCAGTATGCTGTCTTGTTTACAGTAGCCTTGCAGTAAAGTTTGAAGTCTGGAAGTGTAATGCCTCCAGCTTTGTTCTTTTTGCTGAGGATCACTTTAGCTATTTGTGTTCTTTTTTGTTTCCAGATGAATATCCGTATTTTCTTTTCTAAATCTAGGAAAAATGATGGTGGTATAATTTGATAGGAATTGCATTGAATCTGTAGATTGCCTTAGGTGGAATGGATGTCTTGATGATATTGTTTCTTCCAGTCAATAAGCATAGAATGTCCCTCCATTTGTTTGTGTCATCCTTAATTTCTTTGAGCAGTGCTTTGTACTTCTCATTGTAAAGGTTTTTCACTTCTTTGGTTAGATGGATGGTGAGGGGGTTTTTGGTGTGTGACTATTTTGAATGGGATTGTGTTTTTTATTTGTTCTCAGCCTGTTTTTGTGGTGTATAGAAATGCAACTCTTTTTTGCACATTGATGTTGTTTCCTGAGACTTTACCAAAATCAAAATCGTTTATCAGTGTGAGGAGGTTTTTGACAGACTCACTAGGGTTTTCTAGGTATATAATTATATCATCTGCAAAGAGGGATAACTTAACTTCCTCTTTTCCTATTTGGAGACCCTTAATTTATTTTTCCTGTCTGATTGCTCTGACTAGAACTTCTAGTACTATGTTAAATAGGAGGAATTTCAGTGGGCATCCTTGTCTTATTCCACATCATAGGGAGAATGCTTTTAGCTTCCTCCCATTAAATATAATGTTAACTGTGAGTTTGCTCTTATTTTGAGGAAATAAGATTCCTAGGTCTGAGAGTTTTTATCAAGAAGAGATGTTGGATATTATCATATGCTTTTTCTGCATCCTAATGAAATAATCATGTGGTTTTTGTTTTTACATCTGTTTAAGTGAAGTGATTATATTTATTGATTTGTATATGTCGAACCAGTCCTGCGTCCTGGGAATGAAGCCCACATGGTTATGATGGATGATCCTTGAAATGTGCTATTGCATGTGATTTGCCAGAACCTTGTTGAGAATTTTTGCGTCTATGATTATCAGGCAAATTAGTCTGTAGATTTCTTTCCTTGTTGGGTCTTTGCCATTTTGGGTATCAGGATAATATTGATTTCATAGAACAAGCCAGGAACAATTCCTTCCTTCTTGATTGCTTGGAATACTTTCAATAGAATTGATATCAGCTCTTCCTTGTACATCTTGTAGAACTCAGATGAGAAACCATCTGGTCCAGGGCCTTTTGTTGGCAGGAAGCTTTCTTATTAGTGAGTCAATTTCGTGGAGTGTTATTGGTCTGTTTAGGGTTTCAATTTATTCCTTTTTCAATCTTGGTAGGTTATGTGATGCCTGGAATTTCTCCATGTCCACTAGATTTTCTAGTTCATTCACATCCAGATGTTTGGAGTAATTTCTGATAATCTTTTATATTTTTTCAGGGTCAATTGTAACATCGTCTTTTCCCTTTCAATTGTGTTTATTTAAAATTTTTCTCTCTTTTTTTCATTAATCTGGCCAGGGTTTTGTCAATTTTATTTATCCTTTCAAAGAACAAGCTTTTTGTCTTGTTGATACCGTGTATGGGTTTTGGGGTATCTATTTCATTTAATTGTGACTTTATTTTCATGATCTCCGTTTTTCTACTAATTCTGGGATTCGATTGTTCTTATCTTTCCAGTTTCCTTAGGTGCAATGTTAGAGTATTTAGTTAAGATCTCTCTATTTTCTTTATTATGAGTATGCAATGCTATTACCTTCCCACTCAGCATTGTTTTTATGGTATGCCAGAGATTTTGGTGTGTTGTGTCTTTGCTTTCATTTGTTTCAGGAATCTTTTTTTTTTTTTCCTGCCTTATTTTCTGTGTTAACCCCAAAGTCATTCAAAAACATGTTGTTTAATCTCTCTGGGCAACTTGGCAAGACCTTGTCTCTACAATAAATAAAAAAATTAGTCAGGCATGATAGTGCACACCTGTAGTTCCAGCTACTTGGAAGGTTGAGTACTTAGAAGGACCGCTGGAGCCCAGCAGGTTGAGGCTGGGGTGGCTGTGAGCATGCCACTGCACTCCAACCTGGGCAACAGAGTGAGACTCCAACTCAAAAAAAAATTTTTCCATATATTTGTATGTTTGGGGGGGTTCCTATTGGTAATGATATTTATTTTTTCCACTGTGAGCTGAGAAGATGCTTGGTATGATTCTGACCTTTTGAAATTTCGATTCAAGCTCATGTTCATGTTCGATTTATGCTCAAGTATGTGTTAAATCTTGGCGTATGTTCCATGTACTGATGAGAAAAATGTATATTCTGTGGTTGTTGGGTTAATTGTTCTGTATATGTCTATTAGGACCAACTGGTTGAGTGGCAAGTTAAGGTTCCTGATTTCCTTGTTAGTTTTTTACCTCAATGATCTGTTTAAGGCTGTGAGTAGGGTATTAAGTCTCTTACTATAATTGTATAGCTATGGCCTCTATTAGTTAAATTAAGCAATTATTTTCTAAAAATGCACACTCCTATGTTGAGTAAGTATATATTCAAGATGGATATTTCTTGCTGATGGGTATTATTACATAGTGTCCTTCAGTGTCCTTCTTTACTGTTATTGCTTTCTTTAAAGTCTATATTATCTGATGTAGGAATAACTACTCCTACTCTTTTTTGTTACCCATTTTCCTGGAAGATCTTTCACCAGCCCTTGTCTTGAGCCTGTGTTGGGAGCCAGCCTTGGAGGCCCACCTGATTGACAGAGTCCTGGTGGGCCGAAGACCCTGGGTCACAGGGCGAGCCCGGGAAGCTGAGGCCCTTCTGTCTTCCACCTTTGCTGTTTGGTACCGTCGAAGAAATTCTGTGCAGTCATGGAAGAAGAAAATGGCATGTTTATGTGAAGTACTCACATTTAACCTGAGAATGTCATGGTTCATTTTACCATTTTCCCACTATGCTGCTTGGCCTTTTCTACATATGTAAGGGTTAAACTCTGAAGCACATCAAGAATGCTTTCTTTCACTTGGTTATAAGTTACTAGATATTGCTTAAGTAATAAATGATATAAGTATATTCACTCATTTGATTTAGAATTATGCAGTTTAGTGTTTAGACATAAGGTTTTTTAGAAGTACAAGTTTTTAGTAAGTTCATTATGAATTCATTATAAGTTTTAACACTTATCTAGGAGTTATGTAGGTGATTTATAACACTGTTTTCACAGACTTAGGATAAAGATTAAGTGTTAAGGTTTTTACTTAATTCTATAGTTAAGATTTTAAGTAAATGTTTATAGACTGGGTTTTCACTGAATTCATAATATATTAATTAGATACTTTTATGATAAATTAACTAAATACAGAAAGCAACCTTGGGGGCCTGGGAAACATCACTAAAAGCTTCCTTTGCGTTTTCTTTAGAAATAAACACTGCAGGATAAGAGAACAGTAACGAAGACACCTGGACAAGAAAGGCGATTACGAAGCTTTGAAGGTCATAGAAGCCCAAAAGAGAAAAACTCCTGCTACATGGAGAACTTTGCACCTAGAAACTTTCTTGAGACATTTCAAGGACTGTAATTTGGGACTTTGAACTAAAACTATCATTTTTGGCTTTATGATAAAGACTCATTAACTAAAAGTACATAGTGTTCTTAGCTTGTTTGTCACTTCTAGACTGCTAGATGGTGGTAACTTTTAAAGCATATGTATGTGAAGGAATTTTCTTTGTCTTGCCCCTTTACGAATGGTATAAAAGCTCTGTGTTAACTAATATTAAATTGTCATCTGTTCAGGAAGCAGGTGTCCGAGTATAATGTTTTCATCTTTTGCCTATCCGTCTCTCCTTCAGGAAACCTCATGACCCTTATAGGGGGCTGGACCCCCACAAGCCTGTGGATGTCATTGACAGTGAGAATGAGTTTCCTGAAGTCAGCAGAAAGATGGATCATGCTTCTTTATCTAACTTGCCACTCTATGCCTTTTGAGTGGCATGCTCAATTCATTCACATTTAAGTTAATTGTTGATATCTGGGGGTTTGTTTCTGTCATATTACTATTAAGAGGCTGCTTTGATTTTTAGGTTTTATGGTTGTTTGTATGATCTATAAACTTTATGCTTGCCTGTGCTTTTGCGATGAATGGAACCATTTTTTGGTTTCTGTGCTTAGAACTTTCTCCTGAAGGGCTGGCCTGGAGGTGGCATACTCTCTTAGGAACTGGGTGTCTGGAACAATTTTAATTATCCTTCACTAACGAAGCTTAGCTTGGCAGGATAGAAAATTCTTGGCTGAAGTTGTTTTTCTTTAAGAATGTTAAAGATGGGAACTCAGTACATTCTGGCTTGTAGGGTTTCTGCTGAGAAGTCTGCTGCACTTCTGATGGGTTTTCCCCAGTAGGTGGTCTACCCCTTCTTTCTAGGTACCTTTAGAATTGTTTTTCATGCTCACCTTGAGGAAATGGATTATGTGCCTTGGGGATGATCTTCTCATGTAGTACTCTGCAGAGTTCTCTGAATCTCTTGCATCTGTATGGCTGCCTCTCTCACAAGACAGGAGAGATTTTCTGAAATGACATCATGGAAGGCTTGTGCCAAGTTGTTCTTAGTTTCCCCTTCTCTTTCAGGGATGCTAATCAACGATATATGTAGTCTCTTTATATAATCTCTATGACAGGTCAAGTCTGCTGTTGAGTCTCACTATAGTGCTTTTAAATTCCAAGAAAGAATTCTCCATTTCCAGAAGTTCAGATTGGCCCTTCCTTGTTATGGCCAGCTCACCTTGCATTTCCTGCACTGTATCTCATGGCCTGGATGATCTGTGTGTCCACCTTCTCATGGATCTCGTTGAGTGTCTTTGTCATCCACTGTCTGAATTCTATGTCTGTCATCAAGGACAGATCATTCTGGATGAGTTCCATTGTTTGGGATCTGGAAAGCCCTTTTGTGAGTGTCAACTCTTTAAGGCTTTGGGATTTGCTGGTGGGTTTTTTGTTTTTGTTTTTGTTTTACTGGTTCTTCCTTATAAAAAGGGAAGACTCTTTTTATTTTTTGTTTTGATGTTTTTAGTTAGATAAGGTTGCTACTGTTGGGTGGTCATTTGTGGAATTCATTAGTGTATTTAGTTTTTTTTGCCTGTCCTTCCTCCTCTGGCCTGACTGTGGGGGAGGAGTTGCAGCAGCAGTGGCAGAAAGAGTGGTGACCTGGGGGAAAACCATCTGGAACTGCTTCACTGGTGCAGTCTGGTGGGAAGTATTCCCTTTCCTCCACAAACAAGTGACAGGGGTCCTGGTTTGATCTCCAGTGACATCATCTTCCCAGACCACTTGTCAGCAGCACTGGTAGGTGGCCAGGTATGGCTCTGTGCTTTTACTCTGGCTCAGGTCCTCCTAGGGGTATGGAGTGGCCTCCTCCCAACTGGGTAGGACTAATACTTTTATCCATGAGTAGAAGAGAAGCAGTGGGGGGCGGGTGTTATTTCTTTCTCTGTCTGCTGGTGGTCACCACTGCTACTATCATGCTGTGCAGAGATGCCCTGCCTCTTAGAACTTGCCCTGCTCCATGGGAGGTGCTAAGGCAACCATGGCAGCCCCCTGAGAGCTACCCATGTCGTAGTCCTAACCTCTGGGGCCACAGTGACTGTGAGCACCAAAGAATCTTCTCTGAATTTGGTTGCACTGCTCTTCCTGACTGCTGGAGAGGAAGAGAGGGAGGAGCACCTGCATGGCACTGACCATCACCACAGGGTATTTCCTGCCAAGCCTCTCTGTTGAGGATGGGTGTCAGCAATTGCAGCATGGAGCATCTGGGAACTGGGGTTTCTTGGGTGCCAAATGGCACCTGCTGGTGCCTTTGTGTCTATTTAGGAAAGTTCTCTGTGTCTGGCTTGTGTGACGGGTACAGAGTGTAGTTCTTGGGCCGTCTCCCCTGGCTGAGACTGCAGATGCTCACATGAGGTGTGTAGAGATGAAAGGCTATTGTTTTCCTTCATTCCTTCTGTCTCCAGTGGCACTCTCTTGTTCTTGCACCAGGGCTACCTCTAGGAGTGAACAGGGCTTGGAACTATCAGTGCTCTACATTCCCAGGTGACTTGTCTGATACACCTCAGCCTGGGTTTTCAGATCCACCCTCAAAGTCCTAGGTCTGCCCCTCCAGAAAGCTGCAATCATATGATGTCTTCTGTCAGCAATCTGCTAATTACTTCCTTGTCAAACGTTAAGATATGGTGGTAAATAGAACTGATAAGGTCACCAACTTATGGATATGAAACAAGTTGATACAAATAATGAATTAAATGATCAGAGGAAGACAAAGTACTATAAAAAAAAGGTGCAGAGTGTAATTTTTTTTGAAGTTTTGAATGTAGTGTGAGACGTATAGCAATCAGCTCATATATTATTTCCAGGCGGGAAGATTAGCCTTGGGAAGCTTTGAGAGCAGAGGATAATGCAACTGTAATCCAGGAAAATATTTCTATACAAGTCATTAAAGGTATTTAATTTTTCTAATCAGCACATTACATAATAGATTATCATTAAAAAAATGAGGCTGAGGTGAGTGGATTGCCTAAACCCGCAGGTTTGAGACCTGCCTGGGCAACTTGGCGAGACCTCATCTCTACAATAAATAAAAAAATCAGCCGGGCATGGTAGCACATGCCTGTAATTCTGGCTACTTGGAAGGCTGAGGCGGAAGGATCACCGGAGCCCAGCAGGTCGAGGCTGCGGTGGCCAGAAGCGGCCACTGCACTCCAGTCTGGGTGACAGAGTGAGACTCCGACCCCCTCCCAAAAAAAATTAATCTAACATCTCTAACTTAAATGGATTTTTTCCATCTGCTTTAAAATACTTTCAAGTCTCTTCCTTGAACAAGATAACACAATAAAAGAGAAGCATATGATAATCTCAATAGATACAGACAAAGCATCTGATAAAATTTAGCATCGATTTATGATTAAAAAAAAAAAAAACTCTTACCAAATCAAATATAAAGGAATTTTCTCAACATAATAAATAAAGCAAGACCAAGAAAACCCTAACTTCAGCAGAAGAATCCAGATCACCAAAATAAAAGCCCAATGTCAGGACACAGAAGACAAAAAGATAATACAAAAAATCAGTGAAACAAAAAGCTGGTTCTTTGAAAGAATAAACAAGATTGATGGAGCCCTAGAACGAAAGAAAAATCCCAAATAAACACAATCAGACATGCAAAGGATCAAGTAACAACTGACCCCGAAGAAATACAAAAGATTATCAGAGACTTCTATGTACACTTGTATGGAAACAAACTTGAAAATCTAAAGGAAATGGAGGACTTTCTGACATCACATAACCTCCCCAGGTTGAAAAAAGAAGAAATTGAGACCCTAAGTAGACCAAAAACAATCCAGGAAATTGACTGTGCCATGAGAAAACTACCTACAAAAAAAACAAAAACAAAAAACCCTGGGCCAGATGGCTTTCCAGCAGAATTCTACAAAACATACAAGGAGGAACCGATACTAATCCTATCAAAAGTATTCCAGGCAGTTGAGAAGATGGAACTCTCCCCAAATCATTTTAGGAAGCTAACATCACACTGATACCCAAACCAGGTAAAGATCCAACAAAGAAAGAGAACTACAGGCCAATATCCTTGAAGAATATAGATGCTCAAATTCTCAACAAGATCCTAGCAAACTGGATCCAACAACACATCTCAAAAATCATTTACTACAACCAAGTAGGCTTCGTCCCCAGGATGTAGGGCTGGTTCAACATTCACAAGACCTAAATGTAATTAAGTATTATAGATGTAAAAAACAAAAACCACATGATTATATCATGAGACATGGAAAAAGCTTTTGATAAAATCCAGCACTCCTTCTTGATAAAAACCCTCGAACATCTAGGCATAGATGGAACATACCTCAAAATAGTAAGAGCCATCTACAAGAAACCCACAGCCAGGATATTGCTAAACAGACAGAAATTAGAACCATTTTCCCTGAAAACCAGAACAAGACAAGGATACTCACTCTCACCCTTCTTGTTCAACATAGTTTTGGAAGTCCTAGTCAGAGCAATTAGGCAAGAGAAGAAGACCAGTGTATCCAAATAGGAAAAGAGGAAGTCAAGTTATCCCTTCTTGCAGATGACATGATTCTATACCTCAAAAACCCAAGAGAATCTGTCAAAAACCTCCTTGCTCTGATAAAGGACTTTTGGCAAAATCTCAGGGATAAAATAAATGTGCAAAAGACAGTAACATTTCTATACACCAACAATAAATAAACAGAAACCCAAATAAAAGGCACAATTCCGTCCACAATAGCCACCAAAAAAAAAAATGAAATACCTTGGCATCTTCCTTACCAGAGATGTGAAAGACCTTAACAATGAAAACTACAAAACACTTCTCAAAGAAATCAAAGATGGCACAAACAAATGCAGAAATATTCCATTCTCATGGATTGGAGGAAGTGACATTGTTAAAATGTCCATCCTACCAAAGACAATCTATAGATTTATTGCAATGCCCATTAAATTACCAGCAGCATTCTTTTCAGACCAGGAAATGACAATGCGGGAATTCATATGGAAACATAAATGATCACGAATAGCCAAAACAATCCTCAGCAAAAAAAAAAGTGGGAGGTATCACACTCCCAGACTTTAAACTTTATTATAAAATTCCAATAAGCAAAACAGCCTGGTATTGGTACAAGAACAGGAATATAGACCAATGGAACAGGACAGAGATCCCAGAAGTAAAACCTCAACTTCTCAATCAACTTACCTTCGATAAAGCCTTCATCTCCAACCACTGGGAGATGGGAACCTATTCAGCAAATGGTGCTGAGAAAACTGGCTGACCATATGCGGAAGACTAAAACAAGACCCCCTATCTATCACCATATACAAAAATCAACTCTAAGTGGATTAAAAACCTAAACATAAAACCTCAAACTATAAGAACCTTAGAAAATGCAGGAGACACTCTTATGGAAATTGGAACTGACAACCAATTCTTGGTCAAAACTCCAAGTGCCCATGCCATAAGAGATAATATACACAAGTGGGACCTCATGAAACTGACAAACTTCTGCAAAGCCAAAGAAACCATCAAGAGAGCAAGGAGACAACCCACAGTCTGGGAAAAATATATATGCCAACTGTGTGTCTGACAAAGGCCTAACATCTAGGATCTTCAAGTAACTCAAACGTGCCAAAAAAGAAAAAACAAACAGCCCCTTTACAAAATGGGCAAAAGATATGAATAGACACTTCTCAAAAGAAAATATATGCGCAGCCAAGACATACATGATAAAAAGCTCAGCCTCACTAGTCATCAAAGGAATGCAAATTAAAATCACACTGAAATACCACCTAACTCCAGTCAGGATGACCATCATTAATAACTCAAAAAAAAAAAATATGCTGGAAAGAATGTGGGGGAAAGGGAACACCTCTGCACTGTTGGTGAGAGTGTAAACTAATACATCCTCTGTGGAAACACAGTTTAGCGATTCCTAAAAGAGCTACAAATCAACCTTCCATAAGACCCCACAATCCCCCTACTGGGAGTATACCTGAAGGAACTCAAATCACTCTATGAAAAAGATACCTGCATACACATGTTTATTGTAGCATTGTTTACAACAGCAAATACATGGAACCAACCATGCTGCCCATCGAAAAAGGATTGAATAAAAAACATGTGGTACACGATGGAATATTATGCAGCCATAAAGAAGGACCAAATAATGAACTTCACAGCAACTTGAATGGACTCAGAGTCTATAATACTGAGTAATCTATCACAGAAACAAAGAACTGAGTACCACATATTCTCATTCATAAGCGAACCTTGAACAATTATTTAATACTATAAGAAAAGAATTGACAGTAGCAGGAAACTGCCAGGGGGTAGGGGGCGGGATTAGCAATAGTGCAAATCTGCCAGGGAAGGGGTCCACACCTCATCAAGTGTACTTGAATAATGAAGATTTGTATACCTAACTCTGAATTGTACCCCACATCTTTAAAATAAAAATTTTTAAATAAGATATAAAGCAAAACATATAAAAAATTCCATGTAATTTAGTAGAGAATAGACAGCCTTATCAAGAAATGGTGATGGAACAATTAAATATCTATGTAAACAATTAACCAATCAGCCAACCCAATTTTATTCTTACTTCACACTATATGCAAAAAGTAAGTCAAAATGCTTTATAGAACTAAAGAACCAACCTGTAAACTTCTAGTAGAAAAAACAGAATAAATTGGATAGTTATATGGGTGAATATAAAATAATACTCAAAAAGCACAAACCATAAATAAAATACTGACAATTGGACCTCATCAAGGAATTATTTTAATGAAAGTATCTATTGTATGTCAGAGTGTGAGAGAGACTGAAAATATAAACAGACAATGACCAGACCATATATAAAAATAGAACTTTGACTCAACCTACAGCAACCTTCCCAGGAAACCAACTCCTTATTGACAATAAAAAACCGGAAGATAGGCTACTATAAATCAGCTTTACCAGAAGCCAAATTGCTATCCCTAGTGACAATCCAGGATGCTAAACTAATAACTAATAATGCATTATGTAACAATTAGCACAAAATGGCCAGGACTTGATTAATAACCTACAGCTTCCTTAATTGCTATCCGAACTTCTAACTTAGGATCAATCAGAAACTTCTAACAGATTGAAAGGATATAACATGGATTTAATATACCCAATTTAATATACCCATTTTAACATTGCCTAAATCTCATGTTTTTCTAGCAGTTAACTTACCCTCTGATCACTAGCCAAGGACAGAACCGGTTTCTCAGAGGTAGTTACTCATTGTGGCTTTATAATCCCCTCCCCAGCTTGTTTTGTACTAATTAGCTTTTCTGTTTCAAGTATTTGTCTCCAACCATAAGACCTGAGTTAACCTAATCAGCTCTTTGTGACTCTCATGATAGAGACAGACTCTACCATGGCAGAAATCATGTGTCTGACCCATCCATCTGCCTGCTGTCCATCACCTGATGCCAGTACCTGCACTCACCTGCTCCTTCATGATGACTTAGAGCAGACCACCACCCATTCACCTTAATGACTTTCCCCCATGAAAGAAAAGGGTTAAAAGGACTCAACCATCAATGATGAGCAGCTGCTGCCGTTTCCTAAGCTCCGACCCTCTCTCCTACCTTGGAGAGGTGAATCCTGAATCCTCTCTCTCTCTCTCTCTCTCTCTCTCTCTCTCTCTCTCTCTCTCTCTCTCTCTCTCTCTCTCTCTCTCTCTCTCTCTCTCTCAATAAACTATAAACTATATTTTCTAATCTAACTTCTGTGCAATTCTTTGCATCTTTCACATGGCACCAGTTCGCACACCAGACACCCACACCCCCAGCGGGCCTGATCTGATCTAACATTCTGGAGGCCCTGCTGGGAGTGTGACCGAACACACATGAAACAGTATGCTGCACTTCTGCTTAGCCTACCTACAGCTTTCCTATGCCAACAGTGTCTGTACAGGGCATACTTTAAACCTTCCTTTTTTTACTATTCAGTTTTCCCACTCCTCTGCCTGCCTTTGAGTGCTGATAAAATTCAAGTGATGGTGGCTGACTCCCATGCAAGCCAGTAATATGTATCCTCTGCCTGTTCTAGTTTTGTCAGTCTTTAATTATTTCTACATATATTATTTTAATTTTATAGAGGAGAAAACTGAAGTGCAAATAATGGCAACAATCTTCACTATTTCTGTAAAAGTGTGGGTGTTTCTATCTCTTTGTTTTCCTGCACCTTATACAAATGAGTCTCTAAGAAAAATTCTTAGTGCAAAAAAATACTCTATAAATATTGTTTGAATTAATGATTCTAGAACTAATAACAGGTGCCTTATTTTTTATTATAATTCAGGTCAATTTAACTTTGCATATAAATCAGTTTTTTTATAAAGGCTCACATCTGTTAGCTTCAAATTGTTTCCCCTGATTCATTCATGTTTGCTCTTACCTTAGTAAAAGTCACAACAATTTCTCTTTGCGACCTCCATCACTGGGGAAATGTGTATCCCTGTCTAGCTATAACAAGTTCAGAATAAATAGCCTTTGCTTTTCTCGTTTGGTTGGTCATTTTTTAGTTACAGGTGCATGGTAGTGTAGCCTTAGTTCCTGTCTATCAGATTATAATGACAGAAAGAATGGAAAACATACACAAAACACCATGAAGCTTTGGCCTTTAAAAATTCCAGTGCATCAACAAAACCAGCAGAGTTGATGGCAACATGGGGTTTGGACACACACCAGGTTTACCTGGCACTGTAGGATATCTGAAGAATGAAGTGGTAACTAATGGCAGCACTACCTGAGAGAAGGGAAAATTATTGGTAACATTTTAAAAGTATGTATTAAATAGGAAACCTAGGGTTTCCTGTAAATACTTATTGGAGTTCTTTGCAAGCATAGGAACAGTAGAGGGTGTGTATAGGAGAAAAGGAATGTTGATTATCACTGTTAAAGTGACCACATTTTCAACTTGAAGACATTTAGGTTTCAAATGTAAAAAAAATTTTGGCAAATTGAATATTTTGCGATTAACTAATACATAATTTCAAAATTGTTTTATTTCATTTTTGTATTCTCTTTTTCTTTTTCTTTGAAGATTAGAAAATATAGTTTATCTCTTCATCAGCAAGGGTAGCTGCATGATCAATGTTCATATACCTAACCCTGAATTGTACCCCACATCTTTATAATAAATACATAAAAGAAAACTAAAAAAAAAAAAAGAAAACATAGTTTACTTAAAAAGTAAATAAGAGAGAGAAAGGAAATTCACCTCCCCAAGGTAGGGAAGGGGGCCAACGCCAGGAAACATGGCGACGGACATAGCTCCAAAAGCACATGGGCACACCAGAGTCTAGCAAGGCAATGATGGTGATGGTCTGGCAATGGCCTCTTTTCCTCATATTTCTTCCAATAACCCCATTCCCTATTATCTCATGAAGTATGGAATCTGGTACTTAATTTTTAAAGTAGACTTTTAGTTAAAAGTATCACATATAGAAAAATATACAAGTCAAGTACAGAACTTGATAGATTTTTAGAAAGTAAATACGTTATCAGAACTCTCATCAAGACATAGTACATTATCAACACCCTAGAAACTCCTTTTGTGTGTCTTTCCAGTCAGTAGCCATCACCACAAATATAGTCATTATTTGTATGACTTTGACCAATATATAAATGGAACTGAACAATATGTACAGTTTGGTGTCCAGTTTCCTTTTCTCAATGTCATGTTGTTGCATGTAATTGTAATTTGTTCATTCTCTTTGCTGTATAATGTTCCACTAAACAATATTTACTTATCCACTCTGCTACTGATGTACATGTGAATGATTGTTTCCAGCTTGGAGCTATTACATATAGTGCTGCCATAAACATTTTTTTTTTTTTTTAAGACAAGGTCACACTCTGTCATCCAGGCTGGGGTGCAATGCCACGGTCATAGCTCAATGCAGTCTCAAATTTCTAAGCTCAAGCAAACCTCTCACCTCAGCCTCCCCAGTAGCTAGGACTACAGATGTATGCCACCATGCCCAGTTAACATATATTTTTTGTAGATATGGGATCGCGCTAACAATCTTATATGTATCTATTGGTTGAACTATGCCACATATCCAGGAGTAGAATTGCTGAAACATAAAATAGGATGCAGATATTCAGTTTTTAAATTATGATTTAAAATATTTAAGGCGTACAACAAGTTGTTTTGATATACATATGCATAGTGAAATGATTACTACAGTCAGGCAAATTAACATATCCAACATTTTTGTGTGTGTGGTAACAGCACCTAAAATCTAATCTCTAAGGAAATTTTTAGTACACAATACAATATTAACAATAGTTATCATGGTATACATTAGATCTCATTCTACATAACTACAGGTTTGTACTCTTTGACATACATCTTCCTATTTCCTCCCTTTTCTCACCTCGATTAAACAACATTTTATTCTGTTTCTATGTATGTGACTTTTTTTTTAGATTCCACATATGAGATCATGTAGTATTTTTCTTTCTGTGTCTAGTTTATTTAATTTAGCATTATATCCTTTAGATTCATCCATGTGGTTGCAAATAGAAGTACCTACTTTTTTTTTTTTTTTTTTTTTTTTTGAGTTGGAGTCTCACTCGGTTGCCCAGACTGGAGTGCAGTGGCTGCTCCCGGCCACCGCAGCCTCGACCTGCTGGGCTCCAGCGATCCTTGTGCCTCAGCCTTCCGAGTAGCTGGAATTACAGGCATGCGGTACCACACTCGGCTGATTTATTGTAGAGATGAGGTCTCGCTGCCCAGGCGGGTGTTGAACTTGCGGGCTCAGGCAATCCACTCACCTCAGCCTCCCAAAGGCATGGGATTACAGGCTGAGCCACCGAGCCCGGCTGTACCTACTTTTTTTTAAGGCTGAATAATATTCCGTCTCTCTCACATACAGACACACAAACCCATCCCCACACACATAATTTTTTGTTCAACTAATCTGACCATTGACACATATGCTAATTTCATACCTTGGCTTTTGTGAATAATACTACAATGAACATAGGAGCATAGATATCCCAACAAGGAGGTAATTTCATTCTCTTTGACTATATAGCCAGTGGACAGATTACTGGGTTATACAACAATTCTATTTTTATTTTTTGAAGAAACCTCCATACTGTTTCCCATATTAGCTGCACTAATTTTCATTAATATTGTACAAGTTCTGTTTTCACATCCTAGAGAACACGTATTACCTCTTGTCTTTTTTATAATAGTCATTCTAACATTTGTGAGTGGTTATCTCATAGTGATTTTAAATTACATTGCCCTGGTGATTAATGATGTGGAGCATTTGTTCAAATACCTATTGGCCATTTGTATGTCTTCTTTGGAAAAATATCTCTTCAGGTCCTTTGACATTTTTCACTATTAACTGAATATTATTTCCTTACTGTGTCTTCCTAGTGGCAGGGTCAAATATTAGCTGACCATATATGTTTATGTTTATTTCTGAGTTCTCTATTATGCTCCCTTACTGTTTAGGTCTGTTTTTATTCCACTGCTATACGGTGTTGATTACTATAATTGTATCACTTGAAATCAGGAAGTATAATGTCTATAACTGTGGTTTGCTTTCTCAAGATTGTTTGGCTACTTGGGGTATTTTGTGATTCTGAGTGAATTTTAGACTGTTTTTCAATTTCTATGAAAAATTAAATTAGAATTTTGATAGGGATTATGTTGAATTAGTATATGGTTTGGGGTAGTGTGAATATTTAAACAATACTAATTCTTCTAATCCACACACATGAGGTGAATTTCTATTTATTTGCATTTTCTTTAATTTCATATGTCAATATTTTATAGTTTTTAGTGTATAGCATGTTGAATTAGTATATGGTTTGGGGTAGTGTGGATATTTAAACAATACTAATTCTTCTAATTCACACACATGAGGTGAATTTCTATTTATTTGCATTTTCTTTAATTTCATATGTCAATATTTTATAGTTTTTAGTGTATAGCTCTTTCGCTTTCTTGGTTAAATTTATTCCTAATTGCTTTATTTAATCTATTGCTCCATAATAATTGTACAAATGTATGGGGTACATGTGATATTTTGAAACATGTATATAATGTGTAATGAACTAATTAGGATAATTAGTATATTCATCCCCTCAAATATGTATCACTTCTTTGTGTTGGGAACATTCAAAATCTTCTCTTCTAGCTATTTTGTAATACACAATAAATGATTGTTTACTATAGTCACTCTACTTTGCTATTGAACACTAAAACTTATTGTATTTAACTGGGTTTTTTTTGTACATATGAACCATCTTCTCTTTATCCCCACCTCCTCTCTGTTTTTCCCAGCCACTACACCATTATACTCTCTATTTTCATAATTCAATGTAAAAAAGATTTTTAGCAACCACATATGAGGGACAACATGTGATATTTGTCTTTCTGTGTTTGGCTTATTTCACTTAACATAATGTCTTCCAGTTTCATCCATGTTGCTGCAAATGATAGGATTTCATTTGTTATGGCTGAATAACACTCCACTGTATCTATCTGTATACCACGTCTTCTTTATCCATAGGTGAACACTTAGACTGAAGCCTAAGTGGGAGTGCAGATACCTCTTCAATAACTGTTTTCCTTTCTTTTGGATATATGCCGAGCAATGGGCTTGCAGAATCATATGGTAGTTCTATTTTTGGTTTTCTAAGAAAATTTTACGCTGTTTTCCATAGTAACTACACTAATGTACATTCCCACCACAGTTAACCTGCATTTCTCTTTCTCTGCACCTTTGTTATTTTCTTATCTTTGTAGAAAATAATAGTCTTTTTAACTGGGGTGAGATAATGACACATTGTGGTTTGATTTTCATCACCCTTATCATTAGTAGTGTTCAACAATATTTTCTTATTTATTTTTTTTCTTTTCCTCACTCTATTACCCAGGCTGGAGTATAGTGGCATCATCATAGTTCACAGTAACCTGGAACTCCTGAGCTCAAGCAAACTTTCCACCTCTATTTCTTGTAGAGATGGGGTCTTGCTAATTTTCCAAGGCTGGTCTTGAACAACTGGCCTCAATAATCCCTTCTCTTTGACCTTCCAAAGCACTGGGATTGCACTTTTTGATATATCTGTTAGCCATATGTATGCCTTATTTTGAGAAATGTTTATTCAGCCCATTTGCTCATTTTTAAATCAGATTTTTTTATTTTTTGTTGTTGAGTTTTTTAGATATTTAGATTATTAATCCCTTGCTAATAGATAGTTTGCAAGTATTTTCTTTCATTCTGTGAGTTGACTCTTCACTTCAGTGATTGTTTGCTGTGCAGAAGATGTTTAGCTTGATATATTCCCATTTGTCTATTTTTTTCTCTGGTTGTTTGTATTTTTTAATGTACCCCCTAAAACCTTTGCACAGACCAAAATATCCTGAAGTATTTCCTCTATATTTCTTCTAGTGTTTCGGAGTGTCAAGTCACATTTTTTAATGGTGAGAGATAGGGCTCTAGGTCCATTCCTCTGTACAAGGAGAAAGGGTTTTCAGCACCATTTCTTAAAGAGACTGTTCTTTTCTCAGTGTATCTTGTTGATGCCTTTGTCAACAATGAGTTGACTTTCAATGCCTAGATTCATTTTTGAGTTTTGTATTCTGTCCCATTGGTATATGTGTCTATTTTAATGTCAGTACCATTGCGATTATGGTTACTAAAGTTTTGGAGTATATTTTGAAGTCAGGTAATGTGATACTTCTAGCTTTGTTCTTTCTGCTGAGGAATGGTTTGGCTTCATGCTTTTGGGGGTTCCACATGAACTTTAGGATGTTTTTTAATTCTGTGAAAAAATGACATTAGTAATTTGATGAGAATTGCTTCGAATGCAGATCACTTTGGGTAATATGTACATTTTAACAATACCAGTTTTTCCAATCAGTGAGCATGGAGTACCTTTTCATTTTTGTGTCTTTGTCAATTTCTCTAATCTGTATTTTATAGTTTCCATTAAGAGATCTTTCACTTTTTTGGTTAAATTTATGACTAGGTATTTTATTTTTGTGTAGCTACTGCAAATTGAATTGCTTTCTTGATTTCTTCTTCAGATTATTCACTATTGGCATATAGAAATACTATTAATTTTCTATGTTGATATTGTATCCTGTAACTTTAGTGAATTCATTCATCTGTTCTAAACATTTTTGGTGGAGCCTTTAGGTTTCTCTCAATAAAAGATCATGTCATCTGCAAAGAAGGATAATTTGACTTATTTACTAATGTGGATGCCTTTATTTTTTTCTCTTTTCTAATTTTTCCCCATTCAATATAATGTTAGCTGCATGTTTGTCATATATAGCCTTTATTGTCTTGAAGTATGTTCTTTCTATACCTAGCTTGCTGAGAGTGTTTATCATTAAAGGGTATTGAATTTTATGAAATGCTTTTTCAGCATCTGTTGAAATAGTCATGTTTCTCTTGATCCTGTTAATGTGATGTATCGTGTTTATTGATTTGCATATGTTAACCATCCTTGCAACACTGGGAGCAATCCTACTTGACTATAGTGAATGATGTCCTAAATGTGTTGTTGAATTTGTTTTGACCCAGTATCTTGTTGAGATTTTTGCATCTATTTCCATCAAGGATATTCATCTGTAGTTTTCTTTTTTGTGTGTGTCCTTCTCTGGTTTTGGTATCAGGGTAATGCTTGCCTTATAAAATGAATTTGGAAGTATTCTCTCCTATTTAATTTTTCTGCAAAGTTAAAGTAAAACTGTTTTACTTCTTTAAATATTTGGTAAAATCTCACTGTAAACTAATCAGGTCCTGGGCTTTTCTTTGATGGGAGACTTTTTATTACTGCTTTGATCTCATGACTCATTATTGGCCTGTTCAGGAGTTTTATTTCTTCATGGTTCATATGGTAGGTCCTAAGTGTCCTGGAATTTATCCATTTATTTAGGTTTTCCAACCTGTTGACATTTAGTTGTTCATAATAGTATGTAATATTATTTTATTTATTAGTATCAATTGTAATTATTTTCTTATCTTTACTTTATTAATTTGGGGTATTTCTTCTAGTTAGTCTACATAGAAATTGTTGATTTTTTATTTTATCTTATTTTAAAGATGTGGTACCCTACAATACAGGATTAGGGATACAAGTGGACATCGTATGGGTAAAATTTGGGCCTCACTTTGGTCCCCACTTGGCCTGGTTTAAGATTAGGTACCCTAATTGATGCTGTGTCCCCACCCCCACCCTGGCAGTATGATTTTTTTTAATCCAACTTTTTATTTTGTTGATTCTTTGTACTTTTGTATCTCAATTTAATTTTTCAGCTCTGATATTTACTACTTTTTTCCTTCTACTAATTTTGAATTGGGTTTGTTTTGCTTTTTTCTAGTTTCTTGAGGTACAACATGAGGTTGTTTATGGAAGAGGCTTTTTACTTTTTTGATACACATGTATTACTAAAAACTTTTTCTTAGTATTGCTTTTGCTGTATACCACAGGTTTGGGTATGGTGTACTTCCATTTTTATTTTTTTCAAAAAAGTGTTTAATTTTTCTTCTTAATTTCTTAATTGACCTGTTCAGTAAAGCTGTTTGAGAACGTGTTTAATTTTTATGTATGTGCATGCTTTCAAAATTTCCATTAATGATTTTGTGTTTTATTTCATCGTGGTTAAAAAAGAATTTGACATTAAAAATTTGTTGAAACTGTTGTGTGGCCTAACATATTATATATCCTGATCGATGTTCTGTGTGCTATGTATCCTGTAGCAGTTGGATGAAATGATCTGTGATCATAGATAACAGTTGGGTCTTTTTAGTCTAGAATGAAGTTTAACTTCATTGTTTCTTTGTTGATTTTTCTGTTTGGATGACCTGTTCATTGCAGAAAGGAGGGTGTTAAAGTTCCTTACTACTATTTATAGCATTCTACTTATTTTAGATTAATGTTTACTTTGTATACTTGGATACTCCAGTGTTGAGTACATGCATATTTACTTTTGTTATATCATCTTACGGAATAAATGTGTTTATTATTACATAACAACTCTTTTGTCTCATTTTACAGTTTTGACTTGAAATCTATTTTATCTGATATGAGTATAGCTACTCCTGCTCTTTTTGGTTTCCATTTGAATGAAGTATCTTTTGCCATTCCTTCACTTTTGGTTTATATGTTTCTTTATAGGTTACGTGTGTTTCTTGTAGGCAGCATATATAAGGAGGGGACACAAAACAACTGGAATTTATTTTTAAAAATTGTGTATTTATTTTTACATGTTTAAATTTCAGTCACCTTCAAAGTACTGTCCATTTGATATGATACACCTATCAAAAAGCTTTTTCCTCTGCTCAAGACAGTTTTTGAACTCATCAATGTCGATACCTTTTAGTGCTTCTGCCATTTTTGTTTTGCCTCTTCCTCATTGGCAAAATATTTTCCTTTGAGAACTTTTTTCATCCTGGAAAACAAGAAAAAAGTCACTCAAGGTGAGATTAAGTGAATAGGGAGGGTAGGGCATGGAGTTCATGCCACTTTTGGTCAAAAACTGCTGAACACTAAGCACAGTGTGAGAGGTGTGCTTGTAAATCACCCATCATAAAATGGGCAAACGCAATGAAAGAATCTCCCCTCAAAAATCACTAAAGCCAAACGGAGCCTCTCACAACACTAGCTGGTACACTGATGCCAGTGGGCTTCTAGAATACTTACCTAGTGGGGAGAGCTTGTACTACAAGGACTAGTCCTCCAAAAAATAATTGCAGGTTTCTTTGGGTCCCTCTTCCCCTCATAACTGAGCATTTAAAAAAAATCTATTCAGCCATTCTATATCTTCTAAAGAAGAATTAATTCCATTTACATTCAATGTTATAATTGCTAGATAAGGACATGTTACTGACATTTCTTAGTTGTTTTTTGGATGTTTAATATGTTTTAAGAGATAGAGTCTCACTTTGTTACCCCATCTGGAGTGCCTTGGTGTAATCAAAGCTCACTGAAGACTTAAACTTCCAGGCTCAAGTAATCTTCCTGCCTCAGTCTCCCAGGCAGCTGGCATTGTAGGTATGCATTATTATACCCAGTTTTGGTTGTCTTTAATTCTGCTCTTTCTTTTTTTTAATTTGTGTGTGTGTGTGTGTGTGTGTGTGTGTGTGTGTGTGTGTGTGTGTGTGTTTAACTGATTTTCTCTGGTAGCATGTTTTAATCCCTCCATCTTCATTTTTGGTGTATATCATTATAGTTTTGCTTTTACCATGAGGTGTACACAAAACATCTTGGAGCTATAACAAGTTACTTTAAACTGATGATAAACTAACTGTAATCAAAAAGGATATTAAAAATGTTAAAACACTACACATTAACTACCTGCTCCCTACATTTTACATTTTTGTTGCCTCAAATTACATTATTTTATACTGCTCTTCTCTTAACAAATTATAGTTATTATTATTATTAATACCTTTCTGTCTTCATAAAAAAAGATATGAGTGGTTTACACACTACAATTACATTCTTAGAGTACTGTGAATTTGTCTATGTATAGTATTTAATTTCACCAGTGAATTTTATACCTTCAGATATTTCCTTGAATGTTACTATCTTTTTCTTTCAAGCTGAAGAACTCCCTTTAGCATTTATAGTTAAGACAGATCTGGTGGCAATGACTTTCAGCTTTTGTCTTAGAAACTCTTTATCTCTTTGAAGGATAGATTTGCTGGGTATAATATGTCCAGTTGACAGTTTTTTTTCTTTAGAGCTTTGAATATGTCATCTCATTCCCTCCTAGCCTGTATTGTTTCTGCTGAACTGTCTAAAGCTGAACTAATCAGAGCTCCTTCATATGTTTCCTTCTTCTTATCTCTTGCTGCTTGTTACTCTTTGTCCTCAAACAAAAAGTTTCATTATATGTCTTGAGGTAGTCTTATTTAGACTAAATCTCTTTGATCATTTTTGACCTTGGTGCACCTTACATGGCTAATTTCACTAAATATGATGTCTTCTGGATCCATCTATTTTGATACTAATGACAGGATTTTGTTCTTTTTTATAGCTGAATAATACTCTTTTGTGTATAGACACCTTTTTTTTTTTTTTTTTACCGTTCACCCATTGCTGGACACTTAGGCTGATTCCATATGTTGCGCATTGTGAATAGTGCTGATAGCAACTTAATTTTAATCACAAACTCTACTCTCCTTACCCCTTTGTGTTTTCTGTTTTTGATGTCACAACTTACATCTTTTTTATTTTCAGGTTTTTAGAGATAGGGTCTTGTTCTATTACTCAGACTGAAGTGCAGTGGTGCAATCATACCTCACTGCGGCCTCTAACTCCTAAGTTCAAGTGATCCTTCTGAGTCAGTCTCCAGAGTAACTGGGACTACAGGTGCATGCCCCCATACCCAGTTTTTTAAAAATTATCTTTGTAGAGACAGGGTCTTGCTACGTTGCCCAAACTGGTCTCAAACTCCTGGCCTCAAGCAATTCTCCTGCTTCAGCCTTCTGAAGTGCTGGAATTACATGTGTAAGCCAATGCATCTGACCAATTTACATTTTTTAAGATCCTTTGTACATAATGAACTTTTTATAATTTTTATCCCTTTAAAAATTATTGTAGCTTTATTTGTTTTTTATAGTTTGACTTTTAAATTTATACTAAAGATATAATTGATTTATTCAGTGCCATTATATTATTAAAGTGTTTTGGATTTGACAATGTTCTTACTTTTACCAGTGAGTTTTATAATTTCACATGTTTTATGTTTCTAATTAGCATTCTTTTCCTTCATCTTGAAAAACTCCTTTTGGAATTTTTTAAATGTAGGTCTATTGGTAAGAAACTCAGTTTTTGTCTGAGAGTCTCTATTACCCCTTCATTTTTGAAAGACAGACTTGCTAGGTAAAGTATTCTTGTTGGCTTTTTTCCAGGATTTTGAATATGTCATCCTAATCCTTTCTGGCCTATATAGTTTCTCTTTTTTTAATTTTATTTTTTATTATACAGATGTGGGGTACAGTGAGTGTTAACTACATAAGTAAGCTACATACAGGTAAGGTCTGGGCTTCTAACTGGTCCTCACTCCACCTGGTAGTGGACCAGGTATGTTTTTTGTTATCACATGCCCTTCACCTTACTCCCTGCCTCCCTTCCCTAGCAGTGCCCAGCAACTGCCAAATCCAACCTTGTGCTAATATGACTAGTGTTCAGGGTCCACTTATGAATGAGGACATGGGATATTCAGTTATTTGTTTCTGTGATAGTTCCCTTAGTATGATAGGCTCCAACTCCATCCAATTTGCTGTGAAGCCCATGATTTTACTGTTCTTTATGGCTGCATAAGAATCCATTGTGTACTTGTACCACATTTTCTTTATCCAGTCCACATTTGATGGACAGCAGGTTGGTTCCATGTTTTTGCTATGGTGAGTAGTGTGGCAAAAAACATGTCTTTTCTGTAGACTGATTTATGTTCCTCTGGATATATTCCCAGGAAAGGGACGGTTATATCATATGGAAGGTCAATTTTTAATTATTTTAGTAATCACCACCCTGTTTTTCCATAAAGGTTGAATTAGCTTGCATTCCCACCAATAGTATAGAGGTATTCCCTTTTCTCCACACCTATACCAGCATCTGTTGTTTTTTGGCTTAATGATAGCCATTCTTGCTGGAGCCATCCTTACTAGTGGTATCTCATTGTAGTTTTGGTTTGCATTTCTCTAATGATTAGTGAGGCTGAGCATATTTTCATGTGTCTATTGTCAGTTTGTATGTTTGTTTTTGAGAAGTGTCTGTTCATGTTCTTTATCTACTTTTTAATGGGTTTGTTTGTTATTTTCCTTTCACTTCGTTTGAGTTCCTTGTAGATCTTAGATGTAAGGCCTTTGTCAGATGCATAATTTGCAAATATTTTTTGTCATTCTGTGGGTTGTTTCTTTACTCTCATGATGGTGTCTTTTGTTGTGCAAAAGCTTTTCAGTTTGATAAGGTACCACCTCTCTATCTTAGTTTTTGTTGCCCTTGCTTTCGAGGACATGGTCATGAATTCATTACCTACTCCAATGCCCAGAAAGGTGCTTCTTACATTTTCTTCTAGAATTCTTATGGTTTGAGGTTTTACATTTAGGTCTTTTATCCATTTTGAGTTGATTTTTGTATATGGCGACAGGTAAAGGCACAGTTTCATTCTTCTGAATGTGGTTAGCCAGTTTTCCCAAAACCATTTGCTAAATATGGTCTCCTTACCCCCAGTGATTGTTATTAGTGGTTTTGTTGAATATGAGTTGGTTAAGAAACGGTGTTTTTACTTTCAGAATCTCTGTCCTGTTCCATTGATCTATGAACCTATTCCTGACTAATACCAGGCTGTCTTGGTTACTGTAGCCTTGTATTAAATTTTAAAGTCTGGAAGTGTGATACCTCATGATTTTGTTCCTTTTGCCGAGGATTGTTTTGGCTATTTGTGTTCTTTTTTCCATATGAATTTCTATATTGTTTCCCAGTCCAAGAAAAATGATGTTGGTAATTTGATTGGCATTGCATTGAATTTGTAGATTGCCTTTGGTAGGATGAACATTTTGACAATATTGAGTCTTCCCATCCATAAGCATGGGATGTTTTTCCTTTGTTTCATCTTTGATTTCTTTGAACAGCATTTTGCAGTTCTCATTGCAAATCATTTCACTTCCCTGGATAGGTGGATGCCAATATATTTCTTTTCTTTTGTGTGTGTGTGGCTATTATCAATGGGATTGTGCTCTTTATTTGGTTCCCTGCCTGCTGGTTACTGGAATATAAGAATGCAGCTGTCTCTTGCATGCTGAATTTGTGTCCTGAGACTTTATCAAAGTTGTTTATAGTGACAGATGCCCTAGGGTTTTCAAGATATAGAACTATATCATCTACAAAGAGGGTTAGCTTAACTTCCTCTTTTTCTATTTTGATACCCCTGATTTTCTTCTCTTGCCTGATTGCTTTGGTAGGACTTCCAGCACTCAGTTGAATAGGAGGTGTGAAAGTGGGCATTCTTGTCTTGTTCTCGTTCTTGGGGGGAATGATTCCAGTTTCTCGCCATTGAGCATATTGTTAGGTGTGAGTTTATTGTAGATGGCTCTTACTGTTTTGAAAATGTTCCTTCTGGCTGGGCTTGGTGGCTGAGCCTATAATTCCAGCACTTTGGGAGGCCAAGGCAAGTGGATTGCCTGACCCCATGGGTTCAAGACCAGCCCAGGCAATTTGGCAAGACTTCGTCTCTACAATAAAATAAAATCAAAAATTAGCTGGGTGTGGTAGCACTTGCCTGTAGTTCCAGCACTTGGAAGCCTGAGGCAGAAGGATCGCCAGAACCCAGTGGATTGAGGCTGCAGTGGCTGTGTGTCATTGCACTCCAGCTTGGGTGACAGAGACTCCAACTCAAAAAAAAAAAGAAAAAGAAAATGTTCCTTCTATGCCTAGGTGTTTAAGAGTTTTTAAAGAGTTTTTATCAAGAAGAAATGCTGGGGGTTTTGACAAATGCTTTTTCTGACTCTAATGATATAACCAGGTGGTTCTTGGTTTTGCATCTGTTAATGTGTTGAATTACATTTATGGTCTTTATGACACAGCCCTGCATCCCAGGAATGAAGCCCACTTGGTCATGGTGGATGATCCTTGAGATGTGTTGTTGGATCCAATTTGCTAGAATCTTATTGAGAATTTTGCATCTATGTTCATCAAGGAGATTGGCCTCTTTCCTTGTTGGGTCTTTTCCATGTTTGGGTATCAGTATGATGTCAGCTTCAAAAAATAAGTTGGGAGACACATGAAAAGTGCTCAGCCTCACTCATCATCAAAGAAATGCAAATCAAAACCACACTGAGATACCACCTAACCCCTGTAAGAATGGCCATCATTAATAAAACAAACAACAACAGATGCTGGCAAGGATATCAAGAAAAAGGACTGCTTCTGCACTGCTGGTGGGAATGCAAACTGGTACAAACTCTTTGGAAGACAGTGTGGCAATTCCTGAAAGATATAGAAATTGACCTTCCATATGACCCAGAAATTCCCCTATTGGGAATATACCTAGAGGAACTCAAATCATTCTACCAAAAAGACCTGCACATGTATGTTTGTTGCAGTTCTATTCACAATAGTAAAAACATGGACCCAACCATGTTGCCCATCGAAGCTGGACTGGATAAAAAAAATGTAGTATATATACATGATGGAATATTATGCAGTCATAAAGAAGGACAAATATATGGACTTTGCATCAACTTGGATGGATTTGGAGTCGATCATACTCAGTGATTTATCACAGAAACAAAGAACAGAGTTTCATATGTTCTCATTCATAAATGGACCTTGAACAATTATAATGCTATAAGAAAGCAATTGGAGTAGTGGGAAACTGTCAGGGGAGAGGGGTGGGATTGGCAGTTGAGGGAAACTGCTAGGGGAGGGAGGGGCATACCTCATCAACAAGGGTAC
>NW_007248853.1:47728-52407 GCF_000164805.1 Carlito syrichta
AAGGTGGCATTAAATAGCAAATGGGGGAAGGAGGAGGAAGAAAAAACCATCATGACAAGTCAAGAGAGAGACTCCCGAAGAAAAGAAAAAGAAAAGCATTTCCGACTTTAATACCTTCCATGGCACTCTTTCCTACTGTTTGAACAAGGGCCTCATTTTTACTTTGCACTGGGCCTTGTGAATGGCACAGATGGCCCTGCTCCCCTCTGTACCTCAAGGAATAGTTTAGATCAGGTAAAATCAGAGATAGCAGAAAAGGGGAGGAAACACAGTTGAGGCTGTCTTTCTGAGGAGACCAGGAGATAACACAACTTTAAAAGTCTACTATGCAGCCCCTCCCTATTTTACCTATTTGATCCTCCAAAAACAGCACACCAGGATCAGATGAGAGAATTCTAAACAATAGATGCATATATGGGGGGAGTGTTCTTGGAGAACTAAAATCCTTATAAGACACTGACTTACGTATTCTCTTCTAGACACATTTTTTTTCATTTGTAAATAAAGTAAGTTCCCTACATACAAATGAGTTTCATTCTGAGAGTGCATTCTTTCTTTTTTTTGAGTTGGAGTCTCACTCTGTCGCCCAGACTGGAGTGCGGTGGCTGCTCCCGGCCACCACAGCCTCGCCTGCTGGGCTCTGGCGTTCCGCTTCAGCCTTCCGAGTAGCCGGAATTACAGGCATGCGCTACCACGCCCAGCTGATTTTTTTGATTTATTGTAGAGATGAGGTCTCGCTGCCCAGGTGGGTCTCGACCCGCGGGCTCAGCAATCCACTCACCTCAGCCTCCCAAAGGCGCAGGATTACAGGCTGAGCCACCGAGCCCGGCTTGCATGTTGTTTATTGTCCATGTCTTTGTGTGTTTTGGGGAATCTTGTTGGTGGTGATATTTATTTTTATTTCACTGTAATCTGAGAAGATGCATGGTGTTATTTCAATCTTTTGAAATTTGTTCGTGTTTGAGAACAACTGAAGTATGTTTCATGTGCTGATGAGTAGAATGTATACTCTGTAGATGCTGGGTAGAGTGTTCTGTAGATGTCTATAAAATCTATTTGATTGAGAATTGAGTTAAGGTTCCAGATCTCCTTGTTGGTTTTTGGTCTTGAAGATCTGCATAAGGCTGTTAGTGGGGTGTTTAGGCCTCTATGATTGAGTGTCAATGTCCTCTCTTAGTTTACTTAGTAATTGTTCTATAAAACTAGTATTCCTGTGTTAGATGCATATATATTAAAGATGAATATTTCTTACTGGTGGATTGAGACTTTTATCATTATGTAGTGTCCCTCTGTGTCCTTTTTGACTTTTGATGGTTTGAAGTCTGTTTTGTCCAATATCAAAATAGCTACACCTCTCTCTTCTGTTTTCTATTTACCTAAAAGATCATCTTCCAGTTTTTAACTTTAATTAAGCCTGTGGGTGTCCTTTGCAGTGATCATGCAGACTGTTGTATCATGCTTCTTTATCCAGTTTGCCACTCTATGTCTCTTGAGTCCATTCACATTCAGGCTGACTATTGAAAAGTGAAAGTTTACCCTGGTCATAAAACTCTTAAAGGATCGCTTTGCTTCATTTTTACTTTTGTATTTATATATGTGTATATTTTCATTCTTGTGAGTGCTCTGCATACTCTGTTAATGCTTTGCTTGCCTGTGCTTTTGTGATGGCATGACCATTCTTTTATTTTCTCATTCAATACCTTTGTAAGTGTTTCTTGAAGAGCTGGTCTGGAGGTGGCATATTCTCTTAGGGACTGGATGTCTGGGAAGGATATTAATTCTTTGCCACAAATGAAGCTTGCTTGGTGGGATAGGACATTCTTGACTAGTATTGCTCATCCTTAAGAATGTTAAAAATTGGACTTCAGTCTCTTCTGACTTGTAGTGTTTCTGCATATAAGTTATTTTAATGAGTCTTGCCTGATAGGTGGTCTGACCTTTCTCTCTTGCTGTCTTTAGGATTTTTTCTTTCACACTTACTTTGTGGAGGTGGATTACTAGTGTCTTGGGGATCGTCTTCTCATGTGATACCTTGTGGGGGCTCTCTGAATCTCTTGTGCTTGGTCACCTCTCTAGCAAGATGTGGGAAGTTTTCTTGGATAACTTCATGGAATGCTTGTTCCATGGGGTTCTCAGTTTTTCTTTCTGCTTCAGGGATGCCAATCAGGCATAAATTTGTCTTCTTGACATAGTCCCACATCTCTTGGAGCTTTGCTCCTTCTTATTAAGTTTTTTGTTTTTCTATGTTTTTGACAGACTGAGTTTGTTTCATATTTTGGTCTTCTAAGCTCTGAGAACATTTTTTTCTGCCTGATTGATCCTGCTCTCTATGCTTACTGCATTTTTAATTTCCATGATGAAGTTCTTCATTTCCACTATTTTCAGAATAGGCCTTTCAGAAATCGGCCAACTCCACTTTTACTTCTTGTACAACTTTGGTGAATTTTGCTTCTAGTTTCTCTCAGTTCTCTCTGTTCATTTTAGCCATCCACTCTGAATTCTGTGACTGGCATCTGGGGCAGGTCATTCTGGTGGGGGGGGGCAGGGTTTCCATCGTTTGTGCTTTGATAGCTGCTTTTTTGGGTGCTGTCTCTTTAGGACTCTGAGGATTGCCTATATTTTTTCATTGATTTTTCCTCATTTGTAATATGCCTCTCTTCTTTCTCTGTGATTCCTTTTTGATTTTGTTGCTCTGACACTCTTTTTTAGAGTCCTTTCTGCATTCAACATAGGTCACTCAGTGAGAGAGTGAGGGTTTTCACCATGTGACAGGCTTATCTGCTGTAGATTTTCTCCCCACTGTTAAACTGGTAGGGTTGGTTTTTATCCCCTGTTGCAAGCACTCTGTGGAGAGCATGTGAAGGGATGGCCTCCCATCTGCCATCTGTGGTTTGCAGCCCAGAAGCCTTCCCATGAGGAAAGCCTTCATGTGTCTTTCATGCTGTTCTCCCTTTCTTCAAGTTCGCCCTCAGCTCTTGAAAAAAGAGCAAGCTCTTTGCCATTGGGGAAGAGATCTGCCCTGTGGGCACATGGGACTGGGAGGTGATTCGTCCTGATCTAGCAAATGGGTTGGCTGCCAACCACTGGCCACAGGCACCTGCTGAGTTCAATCTATAGGCACACTTTCCTGACCTGGCAGCTGGTCACTGGCTCCAATGGCAAAAGGGATACTCTTGGCAGCTTTGCAAGTGTAGGTTTTGTTCCCTTTTCCACTTGACTCTGGTCATCCACTACTATGCCCTGACCAGCACTCCTCCCACATTGAACCAATGACTTGCATGTGGCTGAGGGTGAGGAGACCAACCCAAAGTATATTAGGATCACTCATTCCCTCTCTCTTTCACTGGGCAGGGCTTCATTTCTTATGCAAACCTGGCACATAGCAGGACATAGCAGGGGTAGGGCATAGGGGTCCCAGTGTTTGTTGTTACTTTCTGGTTTCTATTTGTTCAAAGAGATGTTTGCTGGGTGCAGGGTGCTTCATTCATCCAAAACTGTTCAGAGTGTCTCTATCAACAACTGGGTCCCTACACTCTGCCTCGCTTGGTGAAAAAGGAACCAGTCTGCTGCTCCATGGTGATCATCTTGGATCCTCCTTTCCCTACAAGTTTTCTGTGGAAAAATCAGGTGATAATATTATTTGGGTTCTTTTGTACATAGCAATTTTCATTGTCCTTGCTGCTTTCAAGACTCTCTCTTTGTCTTTAACTTTTCCAATTTGAATATAATGTTTCTCAGTGTGAGTCTCTTTGGATTCACTTTATTTGATGTCTTTGAGCTCCTTGGATCAGGATTTCTTGGGAAGTTTTCTGCCATTATTCCATTGAATATGCTTAATGTCACTTTCTCTATTCTTCTTCTGGAACATTTTTAATGCATATGATGTTCTGCTTCATGGTATTCCATAAATCGCTTAAGGTATCTTTACTCTTTTTTTTTGTTGTTGTTCCTCAGATTGGATAATATTCAGTGTCCTGTCTTTGAGTTCACTGATCCTTTCTTCTGTTTAATCTAACCTGCTGTTGAACCCCACTATTAGATTTTTCAGTTCAGTATTCTTCAGCTGTACAACTTCTGCTTGGTACTTTTTTTTCATACTATCTCTTTGCTGAAATTCTCAGTTTATCTTTGCATTTTTCTCCTGGCCTCAGTGAACATCTATATGACCATTATTTTGAACTTCCTGTTAGATAAATAATATATTTCCATGTTACTTGGATTGGTTTCTGATGGTTTATTTTGTTTTTAATTTGGAATATATTTCCCTGTTTCTTCATTTTCTTTGACACTTTTTGGTTTCTGCACATCAGATAAGACAACTACCTCTACCAGTCTTGTCAGTGATACCTCTGTATTCATTCTTCCTGGAAGGAATTTGACTGTATGTTGAGCTTCTCACTATTATAGTTTCCACCTGAGGGACTGCATTATAAACCTACTAGCTCTAGGATTGGAGTTGATTAGACATGCACAGGTCTCTCTAGTCCATGAGAAAGAAATAGTGGTTTCATGCAAGCACATAAGTATTTCCAGAGGACTCATCATCTGGGAGTAATAGAGAAGGGGCTTTTAAAAATGCATCTCCCTGCAAATCAAAACCACACTGAGATACCACCTAACTCCAGTCAGAATGGCAATTATCAACAAGTCAAAAAATAACAGCTACTGGAGAGGGTGTG
>NW_007248853.1:52427-53210 GCF_000164805.1 Carlito syrichta
TTTTTTTTTTTTAAGTTGGGGAGAATTCCATCACTCTCAATTGCCTGGAATACTTTCAGTAAGGTTGATATCAGCTCCTCCTTGTATGTCTTGTAGAATTCAGCTGGGAAGCCATCTGGTCTGGGGCTTTTCTTTTTTTGGTGGGAAGGTTTTTTATGACTGAGTTGATTTCCTGAATTGTTATTGGTTTGTTTAAAGTTTCAATTTCTCCTTGTTTCAATCTTGGGAGGTTGTGTGACATCAGATTTTCTACTTTATTTGCATACAGGTATTCATAGTAATCTCTGATAATCTTTTGAATTTCTTCAGGGTTAGTTGTAACTTCAACTGTTTTATTTCTAATCGTGTTTATTTGGTCTTTCTTTCTGTTTTATTTAGTCAATCTACACAGGGGTCCATCAATCTTATTTATCCTTTCAAAAAAAATAGCTTCTTGTCTTCTTGATCCTTTCTATATTTTTGTCTTCTATATCCTGTAGTTGTGATTTTAGCTTAGTGATCTGAATTTTTCTACTGAAATTAGGATTTAGATGATTTTGCTTTTCCATCTCCTTTAGGTGTGATGTTAGGCTGTTTACTTGTGATCTTTCTATTTTCTTGATGTGTGCATGCAATGCTATGAATTTCCTCTTAACACTTGCCTCCCAGAGATTCTGACATGATGTGTCTTTTTTTTCATTTGATTCCAGGAATCATTTTGTTTCTGTCTCGGTTTCCGTGTTGACCCAGAAGTTGTTCAGCTGCATGTATTTTTTGTTTTCTTTGTTTTTTTTTTTTTTTTTT